>NC_090735.1:89499871-89612371 GCF_036898095.1 Palaemon carinicauda | reverse complement strand
ATGCTAGGTCACGATACGGGGGTCAGTCTTTCTCGTCAGGACGTGACTCTTCGGATTCGTCAAGCAGTGAACGGAGGAGACGACAGAGGAGGAAACGAGATCGGTCGGTGCGGAGGAACTCACCTTTGCGGTCTCCCACAAGATCTCCGGACAGGGTGAGTCCCAGTTCCCCTCCTCCCAAAAGCAGGAGAACTACCCCCCCCAGTAGGGATGTGGAAACGAGGTCGGTCTGTGCGGAGGAACTCCCCTTCGCGGTCTCCCACAGTATCTCGGGACAGGATGAGTCCCCGTTCCCCTACACCCAAAAGCAGGAGACCAGTCTCTCCAAAAGGGACGTGGGTGTTCGTCCCAGGGAACAACTTTAAAGACTTTTCCAAGCCTATTGGTTCGACACATGAGCAGGCAGGAGACAGTCCCCCTAGAAGGACCTCCACGTGCCGCGTCAGGGAATCACCAGATGAGCGAAGGGCTACATCTTGCAGGCCTAAGGCCCGTCCTGGAGACGTTTATCCCGCCCAGCGCAGGGGGCCGTCGTCTAGGCCGGGCAGCCTCGACAGGTCTCCCCATCGAGACCCCAGAAGGGGAAGGACACCTCCGTCGAACTATCTCACGGAGGACACCGTTTCACCGAAAAAGGCCACGAAGAGGAGAGGGACGGCGGACGTCGAAGGTAAAGGGAACCGTGGACCCCGCCATCACGGCAGAGACCGAGATCGCGATTCGCCCCGTCGGTCGGAAGGAGGGGAGGGCGAGTCGGCGGTGACGAAGGACTCAGCGTACAGGAGAGTCCTTGCCTTAATTAGGGGTTATAACAACCTTATAGAACCCGCCACTCAAGAGGAAGAACCCTGGACTTCAGGCCTGAACAAGTTCATAGCTGTCCCCGCCCAGAAAAAGTCCTCTCTCTCTCTTCCCGAGGCCAGTAACGTGGGGATTGGAAAGACTCACATTGATAAGGTCATATCCCGCAATAGCGACTCCTGCAGGGGTCACAGCTCAGCAAAGCTCCTACAGGGTTTGAAGTCGCAGACGAAATACTACTCTTTAGAAAATAGGCCGACCGGTGCGTGCAAGACCGAGGAAACCATAGACATCCTGTGCCAGGGCATCTCCGACGGGAGGGCATCGGCAGCATCTACCTTCTTCTCCCCTTCCGAGTCGGCAATGATGGAGGAGATGTCCAAGGACTTAGTTAATGTGGCCTCCTGGCTGGATTGGTGGGCCACCACCCTAGTAGGCACCTAGATTCCTACAGACTCCATGGAACCTGCAAAACGGGAGGCTCTGAATGAGTTGCTGGGGTCAGGTAGCCGCGCCCTTAAATTCCTGACCTTTCAGTCTTTGGCTCTCTCCGCAAACTGGATTCTCCGGAGAAGAGACGCCCTAGTCAAGAACCTTCCCATTAAGATTCCTGACAGGGAAGCGAAAGCCTTGAAGACCTGCTCCGTCTGGGGGGAGCAGCTTATTCCGACGAAGAAGGCGGAAGAGGTCGTGGAGAAGTTGGCCAAAAAGAGGGAGCTACCTACCCTGAAGCCACAGACGGCACGCCGCCCCATCTTCAGGAGGCCAGTGACAGAAGCACCCATGGCCGCGCGTACCACACCAACTCAAGGAAGGAGGGAACCCTCGTCAGGACAGTGGTCTTCCTCTGTGGTTCCCCCCTGAAGAGGTTCATCTTCTAACCCCCCAACGTATAGGTCTTCTTTCTACTCCTCCAGGAGGGGGAGAACAGGCCGTTCTTCCCGTAGGAGATAAGATGGGAGTCCCCCCTCCCCTGCCCAAGCCTCAGGTAGGGGGATGCCTCAGACTCACTTGGCAAGCATGGAAGCTCCACGGAGCAGATCCGTGGACAGTAACAGTACTAAAGGAGGGCTACAGGATCCCCTTCATGGAAGAGACACCCCCCCTAGTTCCAGCAACGCAGGCAGACTGGTTGGTGCCCAAGGACCTGGCGAAGAGGGCAGCGTTGGACGAAGAAGTCAAGACGTTGCTGCAGAAGGGAGCTTTAGAAACAGTGACATTACCGGGTCCGGGGTTCTACAGCCGCCTGTTCCTAGTGGAAAAAGCGACAGGAGGGTGGAGACCTGTAATAGACCTGTCAGCCCTCAACAGGTTTCTCAGGAAAGTGACCTTCAAAATGGACACTCCAAGAACGGTCATGGCATCCTTGAGAGAAGGCGACTTTATGATTTCTATAGACCTCAAGGACGCCTACTTCCAAGTGCCCATTCATCCGTCGAGCAGGAAGTTTCTCCGGGTCAAGTGGGGTACCCAGGTGTTACAATTCAAGGCCCTATGCTTCGGTCTTTCAACAGCCCCCCAGGTATTCACGAGGGTCTTTACGACGGTCTCCATATGGGCCCACGAACGGGGCATTCGACTCATCAGATACCTGGACGACTGGTTACTCCTTTCATCCTCAAAGGAAGACTTAAAACAACAGGGCGAAGATCTTCTTCAATTGTGCAAGACCCTGGGCATCGTGGTCAACTTGGAGAAATCACAGCTAACCCCATCCAACAGGAGGACGTACCTTGGAATGGTCCTGGATTCGTTACAGGTCAAGGCATTCCCAACCACGGAAAGGCTGGACAACCTGGATCGAGTGCTCCGGCCCTTCCTTCTGGGTCGCCCCAGAAGAGCGCAGGATTGGCAAAGGTTGGTAGGGCTCCTGGTGTCCCTAGAGAAGCTGGTACCTCACGGGAGACAGAACTTAAGGGTGGTTCAATGGAACCTGAAAGAACATTGGAACCAGAAAAGTTCCCCGGACATTGTGGTTCCTCTCCTTCAGGAGTCCAGGAAGGCCTTGGAATGGTGGCAGGATCGGTCGAACACCCTAAGGGGGATGCCACTGTCCTCCCAACCTCCAGAGGTCCTTCTCTTCACGGACGCATCGAAGGACGGGTGGGGAGCCCATCTCCGGGAAAAGACAGCAAAGGGGGCATGGTCAGAGGGGGAGAAATCCCTACACATAAATATCCTAGAAATGAGAGCGGTCCAAGAAGCCTGCAACCACTTCGAGGAGGACATGAGAGGGCATTCGGTGGCCCTAATGTCAGACAATGCAACGGTGGTGGCTTACGTGAAGAAGGAGGGGGGACAGATCAAAAGAGTTGTGCGAGCTAGCCCTTCAAATCCTAAAATGGGCGGAACAGAAGGACGTCATCCTGACGGCAAGGTTCATTCCAGGGAAGAACAACGTCCTAGCAGACGGCCTCAGCAGAGTGGGGCAAGTGGTAGCAACAGAATGGTCCCTACACCCACAAGTGGCAAGCTACATTATACAGATGTGGGGATCTCCGGTAATGGATCTGTTTGCAACAAGGTTGAACGCGCAACTCCCCGTATTTTGTTCTCCCGTCCCAGATCCGAAGGCGGCAATGGAAGACGCCTTTCAGCACAAGTGGGACGGACTGGACGTGTACGCCTTCCCCCCCCTTCTCCCTGATAAGGCAGGTCCTCAACAGAGTAAGGGCAGCAACCAACCTAAGGATGACTTTGGTAGCGCCTTGGTGGCCGGAGAGAGAATGGTTCGTGGACCTAAGGAACCTCACCGTCCTACCTCCTTGGCCTCTACCCGACAGGTCAGACCTATTAAAACAGCCTTACTTTCAGCGGTTTCACAGAAACCCGCAAGCCCTTCGTCTTCACGCCTGGAGATTATCCAGCGGCTCCTGAAGAAGCAAGGGTACTCCGGCAAGACAGCCAGGAGGATGTCGCTATACCTGAGGAAATCATCCACAGCCCTCTACCAGTCTAAGTGGGCGGTATTCGTGAAGTGGTGCAGGGACAAGAAGATAGAGCCCTTGGAAGCGTCAGTGCCCGTGATAGCCGACTTCATGGTTTATCTCAAGGACAAGTTAGACATGTCAGTTCCAGCGATCAAGGGAGTTCGGGGGGCTCTGGGTCAAGTCTTTCTTCTCAAGGGCATAGATCTCGGCTCCTCCAGGCATATCTCCATGCTTATCAGAGCGTTCGAACAATCATGCCTCCCTTCCGCCCCTAGAATCCCGAGTTGGGACTTAGCGCGAGTCCTAGATATGTTACGGAAACCACCATTCGAGCCCTTAAAGGACATTGATGACAAGAATCTCACGCTCAAGGCGGTCTTCTTGCTAGCATTAGCCTCGGCTAAGAGGGTGGGCGAGCTACACGGACTGTCATTCGAGGTGGAACACACTAGGGGATGGAAGGAAGTAACCTTTAAGTTTGTCACATCCTTCGTCGCCAAGACTCAGAACCCCTCGGTGTGGGATCCGAGGTTTGAGAGTTTTTCGATTCCGGCAATCCCGAATAAGGAAACCCGGAGGACCTAAAATTATGCCCGGTCAGGACTATTAGGAAATACCTTAAGAGAACGGCAAACCTCCGCCCGTCTATCAAGAATCTCTTCGTCTCATGGGGAAAAATAAAGAAAAACATATCCGAAAATACGGTTTCGTTCTGGCTCAGGAAAGTGATCACGCAAGCCTACTTAAAACAAGGTCTTCCTACACCGGGGGAAACCCAGAGCTCACTATGTTCGGGGCATTAGCACCTCTCTAACGTTCGAAAAGAACATGTCAGTAGCGCAGGTTCTTCGAGCGGGAACTTGGTCCAACCAGTTGACCTTCACCGCACATTATCTCAAGGACTGTACGAGAAAGTCTCTAGACGGGTTTTCTATCGGGCCGGTCATCTCAGCCCTGTATTCGGTTTGACGGCTCAAGCCCCAGGCTCAATCGCGAAACATAAAGTATCTAGACACAAGGAGCCGAGTTCTATTTTCCCCCCTTTTCTAACTTTCTCGTACCGTCAGTCATCATCAAGAAATATCGCTCATTACACAAGACGAAAATTTGCCATATCAAGCACAACGAAGATATTGCAGAAGGGTAAGTGTTATATCACACTTAATGAGTCTTTTACGTAGTTTTCCCTACTATCCATCAGGGTCAGGGCTAAAGGGCACTCCCCCCTCCTAAGGTGTAAGTCTCCTATAAAGTGTTTCGAGGTAAGTCTCTGTGTCGGAACAAATCACAAATTTTAAGTAATTTGTATTTTTCCTAACAATACTTACCGAAGAAACACTTTCGGTTTAGGGCCCCCCCAACCGTCCCCGCAGTGCCCCACTGACCTCGTGGTATTGTTCATTACATAAAACTTACTGGAGAGGGCTTCTCAAAGACGGGCGACCTTCCCGGGCAATGCCCCCAGGTCATGTTATTTCCCGTTATTCAGGACAGTATAGAACATGGAAGTAGGGGGAAACTACGTAAAAATCTGGTCGTCGGAGAGGAGTTACCAGTAATCTCCTATAAAGTGTTTCTTCGGTAAGTATTGTTAGGAAAAATACAAATTACTTAAAATTTGTGATATATATATATATATATATATACATACATACATATTTATATATACATATTTATATATACATATATATATATATACATATATATATATATATATACATAAATATGTATATATATATATATATACATATATATATATATACATATATATATATATATATATGTATATATATATATATATACATAAATATATATATATATATATATATACATACATATATATATATATATACATATATATATACATATATATATATATATATATACACATATATATATATATATATAAATATATACATACATATATATATATATATATATATAAATATAAATATATATATATATATATATATATGAATTTACGGAAGAGGAGATATTGGCTATGTGTTTACTATCAGTGTGGAAAGTACATAAAGTACCTGAAATATCAATGATTATCCTTACTTTCCAGGATGCTGATGTACCTTTCCACATAGTCATAGAAAATAAAAGGATTAGAGTTCAGCCTTTTAAGGAGAAGCGACTGCAATGTTTTAATTGCTTTTTTGGACTCGAGCCATGTCATCCTGATGGAAGTTCCATTTGGCTACTTCCTACTGTATAATATTTCTGCGAGGGATATTACAAGAGAATTACCGTCAGGTATCACGAGGTTCCAACCCCTGGAACGACTATCATGTATAATCAGGGACGTATCCTAAGATAACCATAGATAGCTGCACCCCCAATAGACTTTACCCAGTCTAATCCTCTAAGGGGAAGGATAAGCGAGGAGCCGTTATATATCCTATCACCTTTTGGTGCTCCCATACGTCTCTGGCGCTCCATTCCTTTGTGCATAGCTTCACGCTACTGTTCTGTTGTTTGTTGTGCGCTCTTTATCAGCTTATTTTGAAGATTTTCTTCGTATGATGGCTTCCTCTTCTTCCTCTAAGTTGAGTTCCTACCTCTCTTTGCAGTTTGATTTAGCTGTAAAGGTTTTGGATCCCTACGGGAAAATTATTTAGCTTTTTCGAGTGAGGAAGCCTGAGCGATTCAAGTCCAGCTGGCTTGGGCGTCAGGTTTTGTATCCAATCTTCCTTTTTTTGTGTTTACTTATTTTATTGTGTAAGATTCACATTAGCTAGTAGTTTTTTAGCATTACGATGCCTTGGGCTCTATTTTAAGTTCGCATTTACATTGCTTTTTAGTAATATGTGTTTGTTCCGTAACCTAATACAAACCACGCTATTTACATGGGGTATTATTTTGGCGGAGCTGAAATGACAAGCCATTAAATTTTAACGAGGGTTAACTACCCCCTCGCTAGTTAGCGGGGGGGTAGGGAAGGGGTAGCTAGCTACCCCTCCCCCACTCACACATTGTGAATAGCTCAATTCACTTTTGGCTCGGGTGATGATCAGACGTTTCTGCTCTCACCCTCGCTTGACAGCCTTTAATCTGCTTTCTCTTTAAACAGTTTGTGTGTGAAGTTGGCCTCGATTCTTAACAATGCGTACTTGCCCTGGACTTCCTAATTGCCCGTGCGGGACTTTTATGTCCTCTGTGGATACGGATCCTCACGCCCTTTGCCCCCTTTGCTGAAGTCAACGGTGTGACAAGGAAAATGTGTGCAGTGAGTGCAGGGAGTGGTCTGCCTCCCAGTGGGAGAAGTTCAGCTGTAGGCGCAAGAAGTCCAAGAGAGACCGATCTCCTTCGAAGGTGACTTTGAAGGAGGAGGTCTCTAAGGACTCCCCTTGCGCCGCTCGAACCTCCTCCGAAGGTCTCCCTCGTCCGGCTTCACCTGTGAAACCGCCGAGTGAGATCGCAGGCCCTAGTGGTTTTTGCCAACCTCGGGGTGGTGGAGAGGGCGTGGCCTCCCTTAGCGAGGTTGTTCCCTTTCCTCCCCCGGGGGAGGATATTTTATATTTTGATGAATTTGACTGTAGGGTATCTAACCATGGTTTATTTCAGCTTTGGGCTTCCTTGGGGCTTAAGGGCACTCCCTCCCTCCAAGGAAGGCCTTTTTGACTTGTTGCAGCTGGGGGCTGCAGTCAAACAGTCGCCGGTAATTCCGGAGGTTTATCCTTTGGACATTGTGGACGCTGTTTTGACTGTCCCTTCTGACGTGTCAAGTCAAACCCTTGATCCTGCTGCCTCGGATGTTGCTAAAGACTCACCTCTCCCTTCCGCGCAGCCTTCAAAGGGGAAGGTGGGTCTTCCGGTCTCTCCTGCGAGCTCGTCTCCCCCCCGGGGGAGCGCGCTTTCAGAGACACCTCTTGGAAGGACCGATGACCCTGACTCCTTACCCAGGGGTTGCATTCGACGTAAGGCCCGTAGGCCTCTTCGAGAGAGGGGGCTCCCTTCTCCCTATAAAGGGATGAAGAGGCGCCTCTTTGGGTCTCCTTCCCCTCCCCCTGCGGAGGAGCTACCTCGTCAGGAGAAGGTCATTCCTGCAACATCCCTTGACCTCTCTGCGGATCGTTCACGATCCCCTACTCCTGCCAGATCTTCAGTGCTGCCGTCACCTGTAATCCTACAGGCACCGTCCCCTTCAGGGGAAAAGGACTCTGGGGTTAAGTCCCTGGCCCCTGCGCGCTTGCGTGCAGTTGAGCGTAGGTCATCTTCGTCACCTACTCGCCAACGATCTCCTGTTCGCCAGCGCTCTCCAACGCGCCAGCGATCTCCTGTGCGCCAGCGCTCTTCTGCTCGCCAGCGCTCTTCTGCTCGCCAGCGCGCTCTTCATCTTGAGGATAATCAACGCTCCCCAACGCACCAGTGATCTCCTGCTCGCCAGCGCCTTTCTGGGCGCGCTCTTCAGCCTGTGAAGGACCAACGCTCCCCAACGCGCCAGCGATCTCCTGCGCGCCAGTGGTCTCCTGCGCGCCAGCGCTCTCCTGGACATCCTGAGAAGGTACAACGCCTTCCAACGTGCCAGCGATCTCCTACTCGCCAGAGCTCCCCTGCTCGCCAGCACTCCTTAGGGCGCCCCCAGCCTGCGAAGCAACAACTTCCTGATGGGCACACAGCGCACCATCACTCTCCTGCGCGCGCGTGCAAGCACGCACTAGTGCCTGTGCCTGTTGCACGCCCTGCGCGCCCACGCTCGCCAGCGCCCTCAAGATCTTCTGATTCAGACGCTCGCAAGGGTTCACCTTTGCCTCACTCGTCGATTCCTGCACTCCCAGTTGCCCCTGCGCGCCCTTCGATTTCTGAGCGCCTCTTAAGTTTGGCGCACACACGCCCACGATCTCCTACAACTCGCCCTTCACGCCAACACGCTGTGGGGCCTGCAGGTTCTAAAGAAGGGGCCTCTCCTTCATGCGCCCCAATCACTGATAGATCTGTGCGCCACCAGTTGAGGGAGACCAAGTCTTCTAGGAGACATCTCTCTCCCTCCCACCATCACCAGCGCTCTCCTAAGAGGTCGCGTGCCCACTCGCCAGCTCGTTCTCTGGAACGTTCTACGCGTTCATATGCACGCTCTCCTACTCGACCTCATGCATACCCTCCTGCGCGCCATTCACCTGCGCGCTCCCACGCGTGTTCACCTGCGCACCAATCACCTGCGCGCCAATCACCTGCTCGGTCCTATGGCTGCCATTCTCCTATGCGCGAACGCTCACCCACAGGACGCTCGCCTACGCGCCATCGCGCTACCTCACCCGCGGGCGAAACTTCTTTCACGAGCTCTCCCGGGCGCGGCATCGTACCCGCCCGTGTGAGTCATACGGATCGCAAGGATCATCAGCAGGATGCTCCTCCTGGGAGGGCATTCCCAGGATTCACCTCCGCGCAAGAGGAGGACAACGGCAGAACAAGAAGATCGGCAGAGAGGTTTAGGCAATCATCTTTTTCTTTTCAGGAAGGCCCCGTGGTGTCCACTCCTAAGGGTCGCGAGATCCCCTTTTCTCCAGCGGGGATTGCGGACACAGCGTCAGTTACCCGTCTACCATGGTTCCGCCACATGATCAATGCTGTGGTCCAGGCTATTAAGCCTTCCAGCACTGATCAGGGACGGGACCCTGTGATGGGTTCTCCACCGTTGAAGAAAAGGAAAGGAGTGGGCTTCGTGGTGACTCCTCCCCGGGGAAAGCTGGTCTCCAGGAACCCCATCAGGCGGACCACTTCTTCTCCAACCTCTGCAGCTCCACCCCCTCCTGTAGATGAGTTTATCTCGTCCTCGGGGGATTCCTCTAACTCGGAGAATTCTCCCTTGGCACCGAGGGGAGAATTTTCTCCGGATAGAGGAGGGGTTGCACGGGAGGAGGGTCCTCCTCGGGCGTCTTACTTCCCTCCCAGGAGGGAATCGAAGGACACCAAGACTGTTCCAAAATCTTCATCGAGGATTCATCAAGAGGTAGCTATCCCCTGGGGAGGACGTCCACGTTTCTCCCCAAGAAGACCTCTTGGGGATGGGAGACTTAGCTGCCAGTCCACCAAGAGGAGAGCACAGCGAGTCAGAACATGATTTTTGGCAGGTCCTTGGATTGATGAGGGAGCTCAACAAAATCAAGGACCTGGAGACAGCCCCTCGCGAGGGGAAAGACACCTTGCTTGACGAGGTCTTTGGTGTCCAGAAGCCCCCCAAGACTAGTGCGGCTTTGCCCTGGTCTAAAGGGGTGAAAGGCGCCAGAGACAAGGTCAAAGCTCAACTCTCCGGTCTGGCCTCCTCAGGACGTTCTTCTGCCGGGTTCAGACTCCTCCCACCTCCTCTAGTCCAACAGAGGAGGTATTTTGAGATCGACGGGAAGTCTTGCATGTCTCTTCCACTCCATCATTCCGTGGAAGAACTAGCAAAGGGAACTTCTTTCGAGAAGCTCTCTACCCGGCAGGTGACGTTTGCGGCGTCAGAGACCCAAAACCTGGAAAAAGTCGCGAAGAGTGCCATGCAGGCAACTTCGTGGCATCCTATTGCGATCCGAGGATCTGTCCAAGGAGAGCAATAGGAAAGCTTTGGAGACCTTCCTCCTCTCGGGCACTCGCTCTATTGAGTTTCTAGCCCACCAGGTCACTAACCTGTGGGCCAACATGATCCTCAAAAGACGCGATTCAGTGTTCGAGAGGTTCCATCCGAAGATCCCCACTGCAGACGTCAGCAGGCTCAGGCACTCCTCTATTTTTGGAGGGGAGTTACTGGAGCCTCATGACATGGAGCAGTCGGCTGAGAGGTGGAGGAGATCGAACCAGGACTCTCTCCTCCAAAGGGCCCTGACATCTTGGCCTTATAAACCTCCAGCCCCTCAACAACAACGTCAACAGCAGCCTCGCAAGACACCTAAGCAGGCTCCGGCAGCTAAGACAAGCGTGTCTAAGCCGCAGTCCTTTCAGCTGAAAGACAAGAAACGCGGCAAGTCCTCTAAGGGAGGTAGAACTCCTAGAGGAAGCGGCAAGGTCGCAAACACTAGGAGTGGCAGTCCCCCCGCGTGTCCACCTGTGGGGGGATGCCTAATAAGTTGCGTGCTGAGGTGGCAGTAACTTGGGGCCGACCCTTGGACGGTCTCTGTGATCGGTCAAGGGTATCGCGTCCCGTTCACAACATCTCTACCTCCCCTGACAGCGAATCCAGTGTCGTTGAACTCCTATGCCTTGGGATCGGCAAAGTGGTTGGCCCTCCGGGCAGAAGTCGAGACCATGCTCAAGAAGGATGCTCTCCAGGAGGTCGACGACGGCTCCCCAGGCTTCTTCAGTCGACTCTTTCTTGTAAAGAAGGCGTCTGGAGGCTGGAGACCGGTCATCAACCTCTCAGCACTAAACAAGATTGTCGTACAAACTCTTTTCAGTATGGAGACAGCGGACATGGTCAGACTTGCAGTGAGACCACAAGACTTTATGTGCACTCTGGATCTGAAGGATGCGTATTTCCAGATCCCCATCCATCCGTCTTCCAGGAAGTACTTAAGATTCAGCCTAGACGGCAAGACCTACCAGTTCAAGGTGCTGTGTTTCGGTCTCTCCACGGCACCCCAGGTGTTCACCAAGGTGTTCACTCTGATCTCGTCGTGGGCTCACAGGAACGGCATCCGTCTCCTTCGTTATCTGGACGACTGGCTAATCCTGGCAGACTCGGAGTCGACCCTTCTGCGACACCGAGACAGGCTTCTGGAGGTTTGCCAAGATCTAGGGATCTTGGTAAATCTCGAGAAGTCCTCTCTGCGCCCTACGAAGAAACTGGTATACCTAGGCATGAAACTAGACACGATTCTCCACAAAGCCTTTCCATCAGACGAAAGGATAGCAAGGCTGAGGAAGGTAGCAGAACCTTTCCTCAGATGAGGAGAGCTTCCAGCCCAACTGTGGTTACGTCTCTTAGGCCATCTATCATCTTTGGTTCGTCTTGTTCCAAACGGCCGCCTCAGGATGAGATCCCTTCAGTGGCGGCTGAAGTCACGATGGAATCAGGGAAACGATTCCCCGGACTTCCTAGTTCCCATAGGACCTTCGGAACGGGCGGATCTTCGATGGTGGCTGGACGATGAGAACCTACGGAAGGGAGCAGATCTCCTCGTCCTCCCCCCAGATTTGACTCTGTTTACGAACGCGTCAAATCAAGGGTGGGGGGCCCACATTCTGAACCAAAGAGCCTCAGGCCTTTGGTCAGAATCAGAAAGGGGCCTCCACATCAACCTGCTAGAATTGAAGGCCGTTTTTCTGGCTCTTCAACAGTTCCAACAAACCCTGGCGGGCCACTCCGTGGTGGTGATGAGCGATAACACCACAGTAGTGGCTTATATCAACAAGCAGGGAGGTACTTTCTCGCAACAGCTATCCCATCTTGCAGTAGAGATTTTGAGATGGTCCGAAACCTGCTCGATCTCACTGTCAGCTCGCTTCATTCCTGGCAAGAGGAATGTGCTCGCCGACAATCTGAGCAGGGCGACGCAGATAGTGAGTACCGAGTGGTCTGTGGATCCTCAGATAGCCAACAAAGTCCTGACTTTGTGGGGTTCCCCGACTGTAGACCTGTTTGCGACGGCCTTGAATTTCAGGCTGCCCCTTTACTGCTCTCCAGTCCCGGACCCCAAGGCTCTCTGGCAGGATGCATTTCAACACAGGTGGGACAACATGGACGTTTACGCCTTCCCACCTTTTTGTCTTATGAGAAGGGTGCTCAACAAGGCCAACCTATCGGTCAACCTCTCCATGACTCTCATAGCTCCGCTATGGCATCATGCGGAATGGTTTCCGGACCTTCTGCAACTCCTAACGGAGCCCCCAAGAGAACTCCCTCCACGTCACGAGCTACTCAGACAACCACATTGCAACATCTTCCACAAGGCCGTAGCTTCGCTTCGGCTTCACGCCTGGAGACTATCCAGCGACTCCTCACGGAGAGAGGATTTTCTCAACAGGTTGCGGACAGGATGTCTCGACACCTGCGAGAATCCTCTGCCAGCGTCTACCAGGCGAAGTGGAAAGTCTTTTGTGGTTGGTGTCGTGGAAGGGGTATCTCTCCTCTCGATGCCACTATTCCAACAAAAGCGGAGTTCCTTGTATATCTTCGGGAGGAAATGCGCCTTTCGGTCTCAGCGGTGAAAGGCTATCGCTCAGCCTTAAGCTTAGCCTTCAGGCTGAAAGGAGTGGATATTTCCTTTCCGTTGGAACTTTCACTACTCATACGCAACTACGAACTTACTTGCCCCCAGTCGGAAGTCAGACCCCCTCCTTGGAACGTGGTTCAAGTGCGCAGGGCTCTGAAAAGAGCTCCCTTTGAACCATTACGCCAGGCGTCTGATCGCCACCTAACGTGGAAGACGGTGTTCCTACTCGCGTTGGCCTCGGCCAAACGAGTAAGTGAACTTCATGGTCTCTCCTACGACGTTGCCCATTCAAGGGGATGGGGGGAGGTAATGTTCAAGTTCGTCTCTGAGTTCATTGCTAAGACTCAAAACCCTGGGGTGTCGGATCCAAGATTAGACTCCTTCAAGGTAACGAGTCTACGTTCTGTAACAAGTGACCCAGACCATCTGTTACTATGCCCATCAGGAGTCTGAGGCGCTACCTCAAAAGAACAGCTGCAGCCCGTCCTCATGTGCAAGCTTTGTTTGTGAGCACAGGGAGGACAAAGAGGAGGGTCACCAAGAACTCCATCTCTTCATGGATTCGCAAGGTGATAAGCAGCACCTTGAATCCCGACTCTCCTCCGTCACGTCGTCCCAGAGCTCACGACGTCAGGGGTGTTGCTACTTCCCTGGCCTTCAAGAGAAACTTCTCTGTGACACAGGTTCTACAAGCTGGGGTCTGGAAATGTCAGACGACGTTCACAGCCCACTACCTGCAGGACGTGACCCACAGGAACCTCGATACGTTTTCTATTGGTCCTGTGGTGGCTGCACAACAGCTGGTCTAACCTCAGGCTCCTTATTGGACAAGTAGCAGAAGGTTGAGGGCATTGTTACCCGGTTTTAGTCTGCGTGAATGAAAGAGTATGTCTGGCCCTTACTTCTTTCTTCATTCTCCCCTCTCTTGGGGATAGCAGCATCCAGGTCTTTGCGCAGCTGACCTCAATCTCTGCAGGTAAACCATGCTTCCTTGTGCTCCTAGTATTAACCTTAATACTGTCGCGTCCTCCATACCCTGACGAGGTGGTATTGGGAACGTCCTAGCCTAGAGTTCCACATAAAGAACTCCAAGTCAACTTCCTAGGACGAGTCACGTTATTCTCCTTCACACGCATCCTAGTAGGCCGCACGATGGTCAAACATGACAACGTGCGAGGGTTAGGGACTCCCGTTCCTTGAGTTCTACAACTCGTAATTGGAGCTAGCTACCCCTTCCCTAGCGAGGGGGTAGTTAACCCTCGTTAAAATTTAATGGCTCGTCATTTCAGCTCCGCCAAAATAATACCCCATGTAAATAGCTAAGGTTTGTATGGTAGGAAAAATACAAATTATCCACGAAATTTGTCATTTTTAAATATGTAACTTTCCTGGTAGTTACATGTATATAGCTTTATCCTGCGTTTCGTCGGTCGCACGGCAGAAATTCAAATTTCGCGGCAATCACCACCAGGTGAGTAGGTGGTCATATGTGAGCGCCCTCTCCCAGTAGGTTCTGGAACCATTCCCAACATTCCTCAGAAATTCCCTGCCGTTGATCGAGTCAACACGTCAGAAATTGGTTTCGTTGATTTTACTTTATCTACAATTTGGTGAAGTACCTTTTGTTTGATTATTGTTGATGGCTTTCGCTGCTTTTTTTTTGGGGGGGGGGATATTCCCTTTGACTTTTCACTCAGTTTAGATAGACTTTGTTGGTATTTTGACCTGGATTTTTTTCTGATTACAAAATGGCTGACTCTGTAATAAGAAGGTGTGTTAGAGGATGCAAGACTCGAATGCCTAAGGCCTCTGTTGATCCTCAATCAATATGTAAAAGTTGCAGAGGGCATGAATGTACTTTTAGTAACAGATGCATTGAATGTCGGTCTTTATCTGATAGAGAGTGGAAGGAGTTTGATCGCTATGTTAAGCGATTAGAGAACGATAGGCTTAGAAGAGCTAGATTGACTAGTGTTCTTTCCAAAAGATTATCGGATAGTCATATTCCTTCTAATGTGCTTCATACTAATATTCCTATTCCTGATCCTAAGGCAGTAGTACCAGACCCCGCTATGATGTCGGAGGTAAGTGATCCTTCTTTGAAGGATGTGTTGGCTGCAGTTTCAGCCTTAGGTGAACAAGTTCAATCCCTTACTTCAAAAAAAGAAGTTATGGGGGGGCCAGTGCGTGGCTTGCAACGCAAGTTTGTGAATAGTGATAGTGAAGTGGAGGGTGCGTCCGTTCGTGTCCATCATACTCTTAGCCCGGAACCTCTTCAATGCTCCCCAACCCCTGGGAGAAGGAATGTCGAAAGGCAAAAGGAGATATCAGACCTTGATCAGCGAACGGACGTCCCCTCGAGCGATCCTGTTGACGCATCCCAAGACGCTCCCCCTCGCCGCAGGAAAGGTGAGGTAAGGAAGTGTTCGTCCTCGTTGGATGATACAAAACCTAGACGTGGTTGGCGTCAACCACTTCTTTCTAGGCCTCTCAAGAGACGTAAGTCTCCTGCAAAGTTACAGCAACCATCCTGCAGTAACTGGAGCTCGCCGGAAGTTTTTCTTTCGGAGGAAGACAACGTGCCAGTGCCTAAGCAGTCGCGTAAGGCACATAGTTCGTCGGAGGAAGAGGGTGCTCACTTTACATGCACGCTTCTCCCCCTCCCCCAGATTGGGAGTTTTCGCAAGGACTTTCTCCTCCTGTTGGCCAGACAACAACGGTTGATGCTCCATTGCAGCGATCGGTACGCAGTTCAGGTAGCGATAGGAATCGAGACGCCCCCTCGCACCAGTCTGGACGCGCGCAGGACGCGCCGCAAGTGTCAGGTCTGTCAGAGGTAAAGAGGTCTATTACGCCCCTGTTTGATGCATACAAGTCACAAACAGAGGATTCTCGTAAAAAAGAACCATAGGACATCAACAGACCAAGGAAAGGAGCTATCTCTAACCAAGGCGCGATCGGCCAGCGAGTTATTCCAGCGCTCAGCAATGCTCCCTCTCAGCGATTGGGACGCGTTTTGGGAAGCGGCAAGGTTCTGGACGCTCCCTCGCTGCATGCTGGACGCATGCAGCACGCTGGAAGCATGCAGCAAACTGGACGCATGCAATCAGGACTTGTCCCCGCAGAATGGTAGACACTCAGTTGTCTCTCCCTCGCGGCATGCTGGACACGCAGTTAACGCTTCCTCGCATCATGCTGGAAGCATGCAGCATGCTGGACGCATGCGAGCAGGACTTTTCCTTGCAGCACGCTGGACGCAGCGTTGACGCTTCCTCGCAGCATGATGGAAATATGCAGGAACCACATGAGCATGACTCTCCCTCGAGACATGCGGGAGTTTGGCAGGACGCACGCAAGTGTGACGCTTCCTCGCATCTGGTTGGAATCATACACGATGTTCCATCACAGCATGATGAGATTTTACTGTAAGACGAGAATCGACACGATGAGGCGGTTTTGTCTCCTACTCATTCTACTCCGGAGGTCGATATACCCTTAGACGAAGTTTCAGAGGAGGAATCCCAGGAAAGGTTGCATGCAGCTGATCTTAAAAAATTGCTGGCTGTTTTAGCTAAATTGTATCCAGAGGACTTTACTCAGGCTATGCCTCAAAGCCCGCCCTCAAAGTTTTTGAAGGGCAGACCCCGGAAACTATCCTCGTTCAAGAAAATGGTTCTTGCCAGATCGGTAAAGAGAGCTTTCTCAACTCTTAATCAGTGGACTTCCAAGAGAAAGGATCTAGGGAAGACCTCCTTTTCCTTTCCCCCTACTAGACTGGCCTCCAGATCTAGTGTGTGGTATGAGACTGGGGAGGTTTTCGGTTTGGGAGTTCCTCCTCCTAGGGAGACTTCTCCAGACTTGTTGACGCCTTACACAGGTTTGCCATGAACAAGTCTAAGATGATATGGACCACGTCTGAGATGGACCACTTGCTGAAGGGCATTTTTAGGACTATAAAAGTCTTTAGCCTAATGGACTGGACTCTCGGAGCCCTCGCAGAGGTCACAGATCCAAAGAACGATGCACAGATGCATCTGATTGCCTGTCTTGATAAGGCCGTGAGGGATGGGTCCGTCGAACTCTCCGCCCTTTTCACGGCAGGAGTTCTTAAAAAGAGGGCTATGCTGTGTTCCTTCCTGTCTTCAGGTTTGACCCTTGCTCAGAAATCAGAGCTTTTATTCGCTCCTTTGGGTAACCATCTCTTCCCTTCTGACTTAGTGAAGGACTTGTCGGCAGCTTTTGCTCAACAGGCAACACAAGACCTTATCACTAGGACTGCCAAGAATGTCCTCTCAGCTAGCTTCTTAGCAAGGAAGCAAAAGGAAGCTCCTCCCCTCCATCAGCCCTTTTGTGGGAGAGCCCTTTCGAGGGGAACTCAGAGAATTGCTGCTGGAGGACAACCTCGCAGATTCTCAAGGCAACAACCCAAATCAAAGAAGTGAGCCCTGCAACCTCCAGTCACTGGTGGGAGCCAGGTTATCCCACTTTTGGCAAGAGTGGAGCCAAAGGGGACCGGACGACTGGAAAATCAATGTCTTGAAGGAGGGGTACAAGATCCCCTTCCTGAGAATGCTTTCTATGTCTTTAGAACCCTTAGAGTTGACAGCAACCTACTCAGGGAACAAGGCAGCAGCTCTTCAAGAGCAAGTCGACCTAATGCTGTCGAAATCAGCCATAGAAGTAGTAGAGGACACCTCTTCAAAGGGTTTTTACAACAGACTTTTCTGGGCTCGAACCTGTGCCGCCCAGTGAATAAGCTCTATTTAGCACTTATTCTTAGGTAATTTACTGCTAAATATACCAGAGAAAAAATGTAAAGGAGTGCTAGGTTAACTAGCTCGCTCACCTATTGGTGTCGGTATAAAATTGGGCGTATAATCCAGAGATCCCGCACTATTTAGATTCATCCACGACAAAGATCCCAATAGAGGAGAGCCGTTCAACCTCACTCGGCACCACCAACTCCGCATCCGCTCAGAACCCAACTCCTTTTAGCACGCCTGTGTTGTAACCCGCTTTTTTGTTGTGCTCTCGTATTTCGCTTATTTTCCACTGGATTATGGCTTCTTCGTCGGTTTCCCAGGAGACACCGTCTAAGTTAAGTACCAAGCTATGTTTTGCTGTGTTTTGAGCAATCTAGATCGTTTAATATTTAAATTATAGGAGTTTATTCTCTTCGTTCATTTCGATCTTGCTTGATTCCGCTTACAGTTGGTACTCCTGTTTTGAGAGCTTTTAGTTTCACTCGCGGTGTTACTATGTGTATTATTTTTATTATTAATTAAATGTTATTTGTTTTTGTGAATATTCATTATTTAGCGTTTAGAACCCTCGTGGTTCATTTTTAGGGCCGATATCAGTTACGTATCGTTATGGCTTGCCGACCTTCGTTACTAGGCGGCAAATTTATTTTATAAGTCATCAGGTGTGTCCTTTGTGATTTATTAATTATGTTGCATGCCTTGCCCTAAAATTTTTATGTGTATATTTATATAAGTTTTCAACGCTATTACTATTATAATGAATATTTGTGCTATTACTCCGTTTGATCTGTCTGGTTGGGGATCGTCAGTTGGTAGCTCTGCTGCTCCGTATCACGTGATCCTCCCCCAAGCTCCCCCTCTCGCTAGGTGGGCGGCTAGGCTTCTCTCCCCCCTCCCCTAGGGGACCGTGGCCTTCCCTCCTTTAGAGGGGGTAGTTCAGTGTGTATGGACTTTGTCCTCCGGGTGTCCCGGCGGGTTCGTCTCTGTCTAGACGGGTTGGCCACCGGTCAACAGAGTTGGATCCCGGTGCACCCTGTTTTATATTCACTTATCACACTTTTATTATGTTATACGAAACCCTCCGGGTTCGGTTGGCGGTTCTTATCTACAGTTCCGCCCCCCTATTAATTTATAACAGTTCCTATGATTATATATGATTATATATGACAGATTACTATCTCGGAGTTCCTATATGAATTGGTTTATGGGTATACTTTTATTTCCCGGCCCGGGGCTTAACCTCGCTCCGGGAAATCAGACACTATGTGTCTTAATCCTTTGTTGCATTTTATACTCCCGGCTCGACCGGAATGGATAGCTATACTCTAGTCTTAAGTTAGACTTATGTTTAGGCCCGGGTCCTCCGGACCTGCCCCTACTTAAGAGTATTACAATTAAGCTCTAGTCTTCAGTTAGACTTATGTTAGACCCGGGTCCTCCGGACCCGCCCCTACTTAAGAGTATTACAATTAAGCTCTAGTCTTAAGTTAGACTTATGTTAGGCCCGGGTCCTCCGGACCCGCCCCTACTTAAGAGAATTACAGTTTCTCATATACTATTCTTTTTATAGATGGTGCATTGTCAGACGACGGCCTTTGCGGCTGTTCTGCATCAGCCTTGTGGGCACACCGTATGTCGGTCTCACGCCCTCTGCGGGGTTCAGCTGGAGGACATCGTGGTCTGGCACCCTGACAACTGCATGGTCTGTTTTGACCTCATCACCACCCTTGGATCTGACTCGGTGAGTCCTGTTGGCTATGTTGTCTTTTTATCTATCTTACCTTTTTTGGTATACATACACTATTTAGTAAGATTTCTATGGTCTTGAAGGACCACTATGAGTCTGCCTTTTTATAATTCCCACTATTATTTCAGGCATCCCCGGAGCAAAAGTCTGCGGCTCGGGCCACACAAAGTGTGGGTTGGTGGTTTTGCCCGGAACGTGAAATCCAAGCAGCCTTACGTCCTATCCGAAGACTATTGTGCCATGGTCTATCCTAACGCCAAGTCTTCAGCCGCTGTGGCTAGGCATGTTGCAGCTCCCATCATTGCCCACATTGATGCCACCATAACGGGGTTTATTGATCAAGATCAAGATCCGTCGGATGCCCCCGGAGATCTGGAAGACAATGTTGCTTCCATGAACCTGGACGTCGAACCCATGTTATTGGATGATCCGGACGCAGGTAGGGTGGTAAGTGAGGCAGGTGTTACCGGCGCTGAGATTCCTATCCTCAGCCCCGCTCTTTCTTCTTCTTCTGATCGCTCTTCCTTTCATGGTTTTTCTGGGGACCGTGATTCGTCTCACCGATCACACCCGGTTCCCCCCAAGGATAAGTCTACATCTAGAACCTTACCTAAAGCTCGTAAGCCTCACAAGGCTTCCCATAGTTCTAAGCTGAATACAAACCCGTCATCTAAGGCTTCCGGCTCCTCCTCTAAGTCTCACGACCCAGGAGTACAATCCGCCACTCCTGCTCCTAGCCCGGGCCTTTCCGAATCAGCCATGCTTCGCATTGTGTCGGAGATGCAAGCTAAGTTGGTGTCGGAAATGCAGGCCAAGATGGACACGATGTTCTCTAACATCGGTCAGAGACTTGGGGCATTAGAGCAAGGGGCTCCGGAGCGAGTCCAAAGCTCTCTCATCCCGGATGCCTCTAGGCTCCCGCCGTTTACCAAGAATAATCCTTGGCGCATGGCTCTTCATTCTCCGTTCTCAGACGGAATGTTAACTTTGGAAGGTCTTGGCACTCGTCCTCTAGAGGACTTTGAATTCTTTCCTCCTGGTCTGGCATTTCCATTTCATGGTTATGCCAGGCTTACCGAGGAAGCTCTGGTTCGGCTAGATAAGGTCCCCAAAGAGACCGTCATCTTCCCAAAAGAGCAAGCCCAATCTGTTTGGGCTAGGTTCTTGAACGACATCGGTTGCACCAACACCATGTTAACGCCGTATAAGAGTTCCTTCACAATGTTTTTAATGGATAAAAACACCGTGACTCCATGTGTCAATAAGGTAGCAGAGCTTGCTTTCCAATATGCTCTGGAGGAGAAGCCCTTGCCTCCCATCCGAGAGGTGGATCCGATCTCCCTCCTTCTTCCTTCTGGCATTGAGTGTTGGGACAACGTCCATACCACTTTTACCTCTGGCAAGCTATCAGCGGACTGTGCCTCAGTCTTGTTTAGTGAGCGGCTTCCCCGTCTCCCAGAATCCCTCATTAAACAGGAGTATGATTCCCGCCTACGTGTTGGCCGAACTCTGAACTTGGCCACATCCACGGAGTCGATAGCCTTGACTTATGATACTGAGAGTATCTTTAAGTCTCTCAATAAGGCTACGTTGCAGTCATTATACTACGACCTTTATGACTTCGCTACTGCTAAACGTAGGTGTCGCAAACACGTCCTGGCTGAAGCGACCATTAGGCACGAGCCTAATAAGCTTATCCGGTCCTCCTGCTGGGGTTCAAATCTCTTCCCTGAGGATCTTGTAGAGGAAGTCTTGGCAGAGGCCACTAGAGTCAATCAGAGCCTTAAAGCCCGTTGGGGTTTGACTCCTAAATGGAAATATGACCCCGCAAATTACCAAGCCCGGGGTAGGAAGAAGCTCCGCCCGTATACCTCCACCCAGTTCAGGCAACAGCAGAGTAGTTCGTCCAATTTCCGACTGCCTCTTCCTCCATCTCCCGTTGCTCCTGCACAGCCTTCCACCTCTCAGGCTCCTTCGGACGACTATGTCACCGTTCTGCTCCCTAAGAGCCAGCTTTCCGGTGCCTCCACCACTTCTCCTGCCTTTAACCAGTCTTATGAGGCTCATAGCTCTTCCCAGAGTTATAACAGAGGTAGAGGCTACCATCGTGGTTCTAACCAGAACAGAGGTAGAGGAAGAGTCTTTCGTAAGGGAAAGAACTTCCGAGGCGGACGCGGAGGCAACTCCTCAAACCAATACTGAGGTGCAGCAGGTAGGGGGGAGGCTTTATGCCTTCCGCAACAAATGGAGATTCAGTCCCTGGGCTTTCAGTATCATCTCCAAGGGACTGGGATGGAGTTGGATTCAAGGACCTCCACCTCCGAACAGATTTCATCAACAATCCACTCCGGACCTAGTCGAATTTGTCCAGGACCTGTTACAAAAGAACGCCATACAAGAAACGAAACACCTAAAGTTTCAGGGTCGGCTGTTCAGTGTCCCGAAGAAGGATTCGGACAAGAGAAGAGTGATTCTAGACCTATCCCTTCTCAACTTGTCCATTCAATGCGACAAGTTTCGAATGCTTACCGTCTCGCAGGTGCGGACCTTACTTCCCCGTGGGGCCGTCACCACCTCTATCGATCTTACAGACGCCTATTATTACGTCCCGATAGCGAGACACTTCCGTCCGTATCTAGGCTTCCGCCTAGGGGACAAAAATTACTCCTTCAAGGTGATGCCCTTTGGGCTCAACATCGCCCCAAGGATCTTCACAAAGTTAGCAGAAGTTGCTGTTCAGGAACTCAGAAATCAAGGGATTCAAGTAGTAGCCTATCTGGACGACTGGCTCATTTGGTCAGACACCTCCCAAAATTGCCTAAAAGCCACTCACAGAGTCATCCAGTACCTTCAATCTCTAGGCTTCCAGATCAACTTCAAGAAGTCCCGTCTTCTTCCGAAATCAAAGTTCCAATGGCTCGGCCTGCAATGGGATCTTATATCTCATACTCTGTGTCTTCCCAAACCCAAGAGGTTAGAGATTGCAATGAACACCAAACGCTTTCTCAAAGACAAAGTAAGTTCCAGACGACTCCAAGAGAGGATCCTAGGGTCCCTTCAATTTGCTTCAGTGACAGATCTACTTCTGAAGGCAAAATTGAAAGATATCAATCGTGTCTGGCGTTCGAGGGCGAACCGGAAGCTCCGGGACAGGAAAGTCCGCCTTCCTCCCATTCTCCGGGAAAGACTTCTACCTTGGACAAGGGCCAACAATCTGTCAAAGTCAGTTCCCCTTCGATTTCCGCCTCCGAAGTTAATCATTCACACGGACGCATCCCTATCAGGATGGGGAGGCTATTCTCAGCTCAGGAAAGTTCAAGGTCTTTGGTCTCCCTTATTCCGCCAACTTCACATCAATGTGCTGGAGGCCATGGCAGTTCTTCTAACCCTGAAACGTCTCGCTCCACCCAAGAGACAACACCTTCGCCTGGTTCTCGACAGCGAAGTGGTGGTCCGCTGCCTCAACAGAGGCGGATCAAAATCAGGGCCTCTGAACCATGTTCTAGTAGCCATATTCTCCCTAGCAGCCTCGAACCGTTGGCATCTTTCAGCCGTCCACCTGGCGGGAGTCCGGAACGTAGTGGCGGACGCCCTGTCCCGGACCTCCCCTCTAGAATCGGAATGGTCACTCGATCTAAAGTCATTCCGGTGGATTCTCTCTCGGGTTCCGGGTCTCCAAGTGGATCTCTTCGCCACGGAGTCCAACCACAAGTTGAGAGTATATGTGGCTCCCAATCTAGACCCTCAGGCCTACGCCACAGACGCTATGTCACAGAATTGGGACATCTGGGAAAGGATTTATCTCTTTTCCCCGGTGAATCTTTTACTGAAAGTCCTACACAAGCTGAGATCCTTCAAGGGACGAGTAGCCTTGGTCGCACCCAACTGGCCCAAGAGCAATTGGTATCCTCTCCTGCGAGAGTTGAGACTACATCCTCACCCGATACCCAATCCGGTTCTGTCTCAGATAGTACAAACACGGGTTGTGTACGCTTTCTCAAACATTCAGAGCACCCTAACTTTATGGACTTCATGAAGTTTGCGGCCATGCATGGGGCCAATATCGATCCTCAAAACACCCTGTTCCTAGAATCAGATAAACGGGATTCCACCATCCGCCAATATGATTCTGCGGTTAAAAAGTTGGCTAAATTTTTGATAGACTCAGACGTACACTGTATGAACTTGAACCTTACAGTCACTTTCTTTAGAACTTTATTAGAATCAGGTCTGGCAGCCAATACTATCACCACTATTAAATCTGCCTTGAAAAAGATATTCCTAGTGGGTTTTAACATAGACTTAACCGACTCTGTGTTAGCTTCTATTCCGAAAGCCTGTGCCAGACTGAAACCGGTTACTCGTCCTACCCCGGTTACCTGGTTCCTTAATGATGTACTCAAATTGGCTTCTGATACCATTAACAGTTCTTGTGATTACATTCCCCTTCTCAGGAAAACACTTTTCCTGGTGAGTTTGGCTTCCGGGGCAAGAATTTCTGAACTGGCAGCTTTGTCAAGAGACCCGGGTCATATTGAGTTCCTTCCTTCGGGAGAGGTCCTTCTTTCACCTAACAAATTCTTTTTAGCTAAGAACGAAGACCCTCAGAACAGATGGTCCTCCTGGAAAATTGTTCCCCTCACGCAAGATCCGTCTCTGTACCCTGTTACTACTCTTAGGTCTTATTTATCCCGGACCTCCTCTAACTCCTCGGGGCCTCTATTCGTTAGAGAACAAGGCGGTACCATTACCATTAAAGGGATCAGGCAACAAATTTTGTATTTTATTAAACAAGCTAGCCCTGACTCTTTTCCTCTTGCACATGATATCAGAGCGGTTGCTACTTCGGTGAACTTTTTTCACCACATGAATTTTACGGATCTTTCCAGGTATACAGGGTGGAAGTCACCCTCAGTGTTCAAGAAACACTACCTTAAACATTTGGAAGCCCTTAAATTTCCTACAGTAGCTGCAGGGAGCGTAGTTACCCCCAGGTAACTCATATGTTAATTCCTTGTTATTTTATCTCTCCCCCTTACCTGCCTCATTTATACCCTATTTGTATTCGTTGGTTTCGCACCTGATTACTATTATTATATTTGTTAATTTTTGACTCCTGAGTATCTGTATATATCATCACTCACGGCATTATTATACCTTACCTTATTTGTCAGTTGTTCCACCAAGTGGATTATGTTCCTCTAAGATACCCTTATAATTGTTTTGTGGCACTCATCTCTGATTAAAGCATCCTGTATTTCCCTTACGCTTATGTTTTTTCCTTTATTTTGCAAGTTTGGTGACATTTCTCTTGTATAGATTCACTGGGCGGCACAGGTTCGAGCCCAGAAAAGGGATTTTGATGTAGGAAAAATCTATTTCTGGGCGAGGGACCTGTGCCGCCCAGTGAACCCTCCCAGCTCCTCTCCCTTGGAGTCCCCAAACTTTGGGTGCTAAGGAGTTGGGTTCTGAGCGGATGCGGAGTTGGTGGTGCCGAGTGAGGTTGAACGGCTCTCCTCTATTGGGATCTTTGTCGTGGATGAATCTAAATAGTGCGGGACCTCTGGATTATACGCCCAATTTTATACTGACACCAATAGGTGAGCGAGCTAGTTAACCTAGCACTCCTTTACATTTTTTCTCTGGTATATTTAGCAGTAAATTACCTAAGAATAAGTGCTAAATGGAGCTTATTCACTGGGCGGCACAGGTCCCTCGCCCAGAAATAGATTTTTCCTACGTCAAAATCCCTTTTTCTAGTTCTGAAGAACTCGGGGGGACTGAGACCTGTTCTGGACGCAAGTCCCCTGAAGAAGTTCGTCAGCAAAGTCAAGTTTGCCATGGAAACTTCTGCGTCAGTCCTAGCATGCACCAGACAGGGAGACTGGATGGTGTCGTTAGATCTGCAGGACGCGTATTTCCACATCCCGATACACCCGAACTACAGGAAATTTCTAAGGTTTGTGTTCCAAGAGACAACTTATCAGTTCAAAGCACTCTGTTTTGGACTGAGTACGGCTCCCTACATTTTTACCCGAGTGGTTGCCAATGTGGCTCGCTGGCCTAAAGGGAGTACGGATATCTATGTACCTGGACGATTGGCTACTCAGAGCCAGGTCGCAAGAAAAGTGTCTGGAGGCTCTTCAAATTATAATGTCCTTGATGCAACAGTTAGGTCTGATGGTGAACCTGGCCAAATCTCAACTGAAACCCTCGTAGAACATCATCTACCTGGGGATGAGGATCCAGTCAGTGGTTTTTCGGGCTTTTCCAGCCCTGAAACGCATTCTAGATTGCCTAGAAAAGGTGCGACACTTCCTAGACATACGTTCCTGCTCGGTAAGAGAATGGATGAGTCTCCTGGGTACCCTCTCATCAATCGAACAGTTCGTATCCCTGGGAAGACTACTTTTACGGTCTCTTCAATTTCATCTTGCAAAATTTTGGACGAGAGGTCAAAGTCTAGAAAAGTGGATTCTGATTCCTCTGGGGGTCAGGAATCACTTGAGTTGGTGGGACGATGCCAACAAACTCCTGGAAGGCCTCGAACTTCATCAGAGGAACCCCGACCTAGTGTTGTATTCAGACACCTCAGACATGGGGTGGGGTGCAGCACTGGGGAAGGCTGAGATATCGGGTCTGTGGGAAGTCTCAAAGGGAATGGCACATAAACATCAAGGAGCTAGTGACCATTCACCTAGCACTAATGCACTTTCAGGAGGAAGTCCAGGGAAAATTAGTTCAGGTCAGTGCAGACAACACCACAGCGTTGGCCTACATCAAGAAGCAGGGAGGCACTTGTTCAGACTCACTTTACGAGGCTGTGAGAGATCTACTACTGTGGGCGAAAGCGAGGGACATAACCCTGATAACTCGCTTCATAGAAGGGGAAAAGAACGTCAGGGTGGACCTTCTCAGTAGAGGAAGACAAGTTCTAACTACAGAGTGGACCCTACATCACGAGGTGTGCACCAACCTTTGGATGTTGTGGGGTCAACCCTCGATAGACCTCTTCTCTACACACATGACAAAGAGGTTACCTGTGTATTGCTTTCCAGTCCCAGACCAGGAAGCTTTTCTCTTGGATTGGGAGGGACTAAACGTGTACGCTTTTCCACCATTCAAGATCCTGGACAGAGTCCTGAAAAAGTTCAGGGAGTCGCACAACGCCCGCATGACCCTGATAGCTCCATTTTGGCCCATGAGACCTTAGGTTGCAGAAGTGATGGAGTGGCTGGTAGATACCCCCAGAACGTTACCAAGTCGGAGCGATCTACTCAAACAGCCACACATAGAGAGGTACCATCAGAATCTCCCCTTTTGACTATCGAAAAACTGACAAGAGCGAAGGGCTTTTCAAGGGAAGCTGCACGAGCTATTGCGAGAGCTAGAAGGATATCCATTATTAGGGTTTACCAATCTAAGTGGGACATGTTTAGAGAATGTGCAGGACTAACAAACTTTCCTCTACCAGTACCTCTATAGCCCAAATAGCAGACTTTCTATTGCATTTGCAAACAAAAGAAAAGTTGGCTGTACCTACCATCAAGGGTTACCGTAGCATGCTAGCCTCCGTCTTTCATCACAGACACATTGACGTGTCAGGTAACAAGGATCTCTCGGATCTCATTAGATCTTTTGAGACCGCTAAGAGAAAGGACAATCCAACCCCCTCTTGGAATCTGGATGTAGTCCTGGCTTTTTTTACCTCAAGTAGGTTTGAACCTCTTGACAAGGCTTCTTGGAAGGATCTTACCAAAACAACTCTATTCCTAGTTGCATTGGCTACAGCCAAAGAATAAGAGATTTACAAGCCATCAGCAAGAAAGTGGGCTTTAATGGAGACAATGCAGTCTGCTCCCTTCAGCTAGGTTTTCACGCCAAGAACGAGAATCCTTCTCGACCTTGGCCAAGATCTTTTACCATTCCAGGGCTATCTCACTTAGTTGGACGAGAAAGGAGAGAGGCCTTTGTCCAGTGAGAGCTCTAAAGTTTTATGTTCAAGCATCCAAAAACCTGATAGGACAAGCAGACAACCTCTGGTGCTCAGTTAAAAAGCCCTCTTTGCCTTTATCAAAGAATGCCCTGGCTTTTTTTTATTAAGGATTTGATAAGGGAAGCTCACCAGAATTGTGAGGAAAGAAGTTTCCCAATCCTTAAAGTAAAACCACATGAAGTTAGAGCTGTAGCGACTTCTATGGCTTACAAGCACAATAAGTCAATGAAGTCAATTTTGGAGGCTACTTTATGGCGAAATAAGTCTATCTTCGCAGACTGTTATCTTAAAGATGTCCAGACCCAATATGAAGATTGTTGCTCCCTGGGTCCGTGTGTTACCTCCAGCGTCGTAGTTGGAGAAGGGTCTACTGCCTCTTCCCTATAACCTTTTTTATTATATACCCTTGCCTTTCTCTTGTACTTGTTTTTCACAGGTTGTCTGTGAAGGTTGTTGCAGCCTTCCACAGTCTGGGATACAAGTCAAGTTAGTTTTTATGGCGTGTGTTTTTGAGCTCAGGCCATGTCGTCCTGATGGAAGGTTCCTTTAAGTAGCTTCCTAGGGTATATTTGACTACAGTGATATTCCCAGAGAATTTACCTTAAGGTCTCCAGAATTCTAACTCCTGGCGCAAATATCCCTAACTTTACCTTTTAGGGATATCGCATAATATCAGAGGACGTATTCTTGACACGCCACATAGCTATCTTCACCCCGAATAGCGTTTACGCTTCGAGGGGGAAAAATGACAAAAAAAAAGAAGGGGAGCGTTAATAAGGTACCGCTCCTCTGTTACTGTTTTGAGTATCTAGATGACGTCATCATCGCCGCCATGTTTATTCCTTTACTCGTAGTGCTATTGCTCGGTGATTTTCCTGGTGCTCTCTCGCTATCTTGGAATTTTTGGATATATCATGCAATCTCCAGCCTCTTCTGTCTCTGGAAAGTTGAGTATTTGATCTTTGCATTGTATAATTGTAAGCTCTTGCCCTTTTATAAAAATGAATTAAGGTTAAATTAACGTATGTAAGAGCTGTTGCCTGAGCCGGAAGCGTCATGGACGCTGTCGTTCGTAATGCATGAGTCATTTAGTTAGCCAGAACGACTTTCCCGGCATAAGAGCATTAAATAATGTTAGCTATTTAGCCTTTATTGCTAGGAATTCTTTGTATTATGCTGATAGTATTCAATTAGTTTCGGCGATTTAGGTAACCGAACCTTGTTTACGCTAGGCTTCCTAGCCTAGGTGTTTCAGTTTTAGTACTTTCATGCATGATATAATAGTCTCTCCTAGTGCTACAAATTCAATGAAGCTTTAGGCAAAATTTATACATGTAAGATATGTTGATTGCATATCTTCCCCTTCCAAAATAGTATACGAGAGAGTTTCTGTGATTTAGGTAATCGATTCTCACTGCTACTTGGTTACTAGCCTAGTGGCTTTAGTATACTTTCATACATGTTCCCCGGTTAACCTCGTGTATCGTTTTATTAATTCAGGCGGAGATAGATATCTCCTAGAATTACTATAAGGCGATACTTGTCTCCTGTGGAGATTTAAGGGTAATCCCTCCTCCCTCTGAGTTTAGCCTAGGCTATAATGCTAGTCAGTCGTGCCTCGAGTTGTAATTAAGGCAGGACTAGGCTAGGGTTTTCTGTTCCCTCCCTGTAACCGCAAATGCAGGTTTCTGGGTTTTAGTCAGAACCTCAGAGTATTAATCTGGTGCCGGTAGCTGTCTGGCAGGGTGAATAGCATTACCCTGCTGGACTAAGCTGCCGGCATAGGAGGCTAGACCCCCCTAGAAGGCACCTGAAGGCTTTGTAGGATATTGACCTCCTTCCTGTGGTCTAGCTGACTAGTCCTGTGCCGACAGACCCTAGGCTGAGGAATAGACATTCTTCTGCTGCCTAGGTAACACCGGCACTGGAACTCTGTTCCTCTCATGTTTAGGGGTAGCGGCGAGAGCGCTGCCGGCCTCTTTACTGTATTAGCTGACCCAAGGCTGGAGAATAGAATTCTCCTGCTGCCTAGGATGGCTTCAATACTGGAACAGAGTTTCTCTATGGTGTGGTAGGGCCGGCAACCCTGCTAGCTCCTTCCATACCCCATAGGACCCTCGCCCCTCCCCACTCTGTCCTTTAGTGATGGCCTAGCCATCACAATCCTTTGGCCGTCGTCCTACAATCGCCCCGAATGCCGGCAGGTTGTGGGGCTGGCTCGGGCTTCTGTCGGTAGTGACATAGTCACTCAGCTCTTCCTTATGGATGCAATGCTCTGGGATAGCTGGGCCGGCTGCCGGCAGAAGATCCCTTTTGCTGTAGTGTTCTTCAGTCCTCTCTTGGACTGCCATTCGCAAACCTGTGGCCTGCAGAGACCGGCAATAGCTATGGATGGGTGGAAGCCTGAATATACATTCTCCCCTTCCATTTGAACCCTCTTTCTTCAAGAAGGCAGTAAGGCAGAGCTCTTACACTATCCTTCACTCCATGCTTTCTCTCTCTCTATTGGCTAGTGCCGCCGGGTTCTACCCTAACGGCAGCTGCCGGCCACTACCCTAGCCAGCAATGTGCTGGTTAGACTTGTGCGCCGGCAGCCCAAGAATCGCCGGCACAACTGAATTGGCAGGAAAAGAGCAGGCCGAATTCAGATCGCATACACTGACTGGCAGGTCACCGGCTGGCCTAGTAGGCCGACAGCCGGCGGGGTGCCGGCGACCGGGGGTCTGCCGACCGCCGTCTATATAACCAGATTGCCGGGTGGCCTAGGGGCCGATAGCCGGCGATCCGCCGGCGGAAGGTGGGCTGCCGGCCACTACCACAGCCGGCAATATGCCGACTGAACTGTCCCCTGGGGCTAGCCTTGCTGGCAACATGCCGGGTAGAACTACAGTATATGACTATACAGTAGCCAGTATAATTGCAATATAGATCATACTGTAAACAGAAAACTACAGTATATATTATACGATAGCCTAAATTTTCCAACATACTCTGTGTAGCCATGCACAGCCTATTGTTGAGACCATACAATATGAAGAAAGGAAGTTCTTTCTATTGACTGATAAATGTTCAGTGATAATGATCCTCAATCTTAAACCCTCTGGGAGTTAGAATTAAGTTACACTTCCAATGGGCTTTCTAAAATAGAATGACCCTCGGTTTTAATTTTTAGGGAGGTCACAGCAATTGGCTGGGCAGGAAACACACGTATGTGTCTTTCCAATTTCTAGCTTATCTATCCTAAGCTATATGCAAAATAAAAAATATTAATTATAATATTAGTATAGTTTGTCCAGTGAGACGATCCACCGTATACTCATTTTATTTTCCTCTCTTTACAGGAGGACCACCTTAGGTGCTGCAGCGTCTTTTGCAATGTGAGGAGCAAGAGCTTCTGCGGCATGAGGTGTGCAGGGCGCACGCACTCTGTTCCATCACCAAGGGACCTCTGAAGTATTGGGACCCCCAGGTATGTAATGTTTGCAAAGGCTTGGTTACTGAGGCGTTAGATGACCCCAGGTCAGCGCAGTCAAGGGATGCAGCAAGAGAAAAGCTACGTAGATGGGTCTGTGGCTTCCAAAAGAACGCCACGGGGTTTTACCTTCCGAACGAAAGGATGCGGGCCTATCTTTTCCCTAAAGCATCTAAGGATGCTGTAAAACCACAGCCTCACCCAGAGATCCCTTGCGTCCAGTTATCCGTGGAGTCGGATATCTCGGACGCGATGAAGGACATCCAGCTAGACGACAGGATGTCAGAGGTGTCAGAAGACACTGAGAGGAACCTTCTTGCAGGAGGTCAAGAAGAGGAGTCTACTTTGGCTCCTGATACCGAGGAGGAGGAAGTCAAGTCGGCTTCTGTTTCGTTGGTTCTTGCCCCAGAACCAGTACCTTTGACATCTTCTGCTCTTCCACCAGATGACATAAGGAAGACTCTGTCTTCCATCATGTCAATGATGGAGAAAATGCAGAAACAAAATGCAGAAAAGGAAGCTGTGTCGAGGTTGGAAATACGCCAACTTGCAGCACCCCGTGAGTCTCACAGGAGCTTCAACATGAAGGAACTTCCTTCATGTTCTGATGTGAACCCGTGGAGGCATGCGGAGTACATACCCCTGACAAACGGGAAGATTTATATCTCCGAAAAGCTGGGATCAGTCCCCATCGAGGATGTGGAGTTTTGGGCCAGCTTTGAGTCTTATCCAGACTGCTTCGTTCGTCTGAAGACGGAACCAGCGACGAAGGAAGAGACAGAGCCAAAAGAGGTCATAGTTTTTTACCATTCCAAAGCTCAGGCTTTGTTGGCTAGTACCCTGAAGGAGAGGGGCTTCACTAATTCCAAGGTGCCAGCCCTGAGTAAGAAACACCCTTCCTTTCTTGCTGCAACTACTTGGGCCTTCCCCTTCATGGAAAAAGGGTACAAGGCTGTATTAAAGGCAGAAGCTGGGAAACCCTGCCCTACACTCAAGGTGTGTAGACCCTTATCCCTAGCTTTACCTTTGGACCAGAAGGACTGGAAGAAAGTACATCTTACCTTCTCAGTCGGGAAGTTGGAGGCAGATATTGCCGGACGCTAGTGCGGCGAGAACCTCTCTAAGTTGTCGGAGTTTCTCTTGCGCAGGGAGCAAGAGACTAAAGAAAGGCTTGCCGCTTCTATGTCCCTCTAGATTACCTTGGAGACAATGGCAAGGGAACCTAAGAACCCGGATATGTTTATGGTTGTGGCCAAAACACATTTGGCTACTGTAACTAAGGACCTATATGGCTTCATTAAAGCCAGAAGGGCTTGTAGGGAGTTTGTGTTCGCCTCGGCTGCAGTGAGACACAAACCCAGGAAGCTAATATCTTCCAATATCTGGGGAAAGGACCTCTTCCCGAGTGAAGTGGTCAAGGAAGTAGTCGACAAGGGCGCCACGGAGAATAGGAACCTTCTCCAGAAAAGGAAGTCTTCCCCGGATGAGGGTCCCCAACCAAAAAGGAAGACAAAGAGGCCAAGGTTGCCTCTCGCCCCGCCAGACAACAGCAAAAGCAACAACAACTTCCCATGACTGCGGTGCCCCAGATGGTGGCACAACCTCAACCCACCTACCAGTTGGTACCCCAGCAGGTGGTGACACAGTCACCAGCCTTTACTCTAGCCTTTGAGAGACAGTTCACTACCTTTCGGGCGAAAGGTAGAGGAACATTTAGAGGTTCCTCTAGACGCCCCTTAAGAAGAAGAGGAAATAGGGGAGGACGCGGTCAAGGAGGAAAGTCCTCCGGTCAACAGCAGAAATGAGACGCTTCCGGTAGGAGGAAGACTACACTCATTTCGGGATCGCTGGACCTTCGATCCCTGGGCCCACAGCCTGATCAAGAACCGACTAGGTTGGAGCTGGAACACAGCTCCACCATCATTCCCTCAATTCTTCCAACACTTTACCCCCGTTCTGGAAGAATACATCCGAGAACTCTTGAGCAAGAGAGTAATAAAGAGGGCAAAGTCCATCAAATTTCAAGGAAGGCTGTTTTGCGTTCCCAAGAAGGACTCAGACAAACTCAGAGTCATTCTGGACTGGTTGCCACTCAACAAGTTCATAGTAAATTACAAGTTCAGGATGTTAACCCTTCAACACATAAGGACCCTGTTGCCCAAGATGGCATACACAGTCTCCATAGACATGGCAGATGCCTATTGGCATATTCCAACCAATCAACAACTTTCCTCCTACCTAGGATTCAGATTACAGAAGAAGAAATACGTCTTCAGAGCCATGCCCTTCGGGCTAAACATAGCCCCAATGATCTTCATGAAGCTTGCAAATGCAGTCGTTCATCAACTACGCCTAAAAGGTGTCCAGGTAGTAGCCTATCTGGACGATTAGCTGGTGTGGGCAGCATCCGAGACGGAATGCATGCAAGCCTTCAAGAAAGTGATCCAGTTCTTGGAATATCTGGGATTCAAGATCAACAGCAAAAAGTCTCGACTATCTCCAGCTCAGGAGTTTCAATGGCTTGGAATACATTGGAACTTACAGTCACACCGTCTCTCCATTCCGTCAAAGAAGAGGAGAGAGATAGCGAAATCTGTCAAGAGACTTCTGAAATTCGGTCGGATATCAAGACGCCAACAGGAGAGAGTGCTGGACTCCCTTCAGTTTGCATCATTGACAGACCTGGTGCTAAGAGCACAATTAAAGGATGCAACAGGAGTCTGGAGAAGATCCGCATCAAACTCTCGAAGAGATCCAAGAAGACCAATACCGACTCGACTACGATCACTTCTCAAGCCGTGGTCGGAGGCCAAGTACCTGAAGATATCGGTACCCTTACAACCACCTCCACCTTCAGTCATCATCCACACAGACGCATCAAAGGAAGGATGGGGAGGTCACTCACCGACGGAAAGTCCAGGGGACTTGGTCCTCTCTATTCAAGACCTTCCACATCAACGTTCTGGAAGCCATGAAAAAACTGGCTCCTCGCTGCTCGACCCACATAAGACTGGTCCTGGGCAGCGAGGTAATAATGAGATGTCTGAATCGTCAAGGTTCGAGATCGCCCCAAATCAACCAAGTGATGTTGGCCATCTTCCGTGTGGCGGAAAAGAAGAGATGGCACTTATCAGCAGTTCACCTCCAAGGGTTCCGCAATGTGACGGCGGACGCTTTATCCAGGTGCACGCCGATAGAGTCAGAGTGGTCCCTAGACGTAAGATCATTCTCCTTCATCTTACGTCAAGTCCCAGAACTGCAGATCGACCTCTTCGCGATGAGCGACAACAAGAAACTACCTCGTTATGTGGCCCCATACGAGGACCCTCTAGCGGAAGCAGTGGACCCTCGATTGGAACAGATGGACCAGGATTTACCTGTTCCCTCCATCCAACCTTCTGTTGAAAGTCCTCAATAAGCTGAGATCCTTTTGGGGAACGGCAGCCATAGTTGGTCACAAGTGGCCAATGAGCGTCTGGTTTCCTGTAGTATTGGAATTGCGGCTGAGGCTGGTCCCATTGCCGGACCTAGTTTTGACTCGACAAGTATAGAAATCGACTGTCTTCGCTTCATCACAGAAAACCTGAAACCTTAATCTCATAATTTTCTCTCTTTAGTAGTTAAGAAAATGTTTGGGATTTCGAGAGAAAGTATAGACTTTTTAGAAGAATGTAAGTCTAATTCTACCTGAAGACAATATGAGTCGTCTTGGAAGAAATGGATTGGTTTTGTCAAGGCAAAGAAACCAAAGGAGATCTAAACAGATTTCTGTTTATCCTTCTTTATTCATCTTCTTGAACAAGGTTTAGCAGCCAATACGATAACAACGTGTAAATCTGCATTGGCTAGACCTTTACTGTACGCCTTCCAAGTAGACTTCTCTAACGAAATCTTTTAACAAGATTCCTAAGGCTTGTGCTAGGCTTAGGCCTGCAGCACCTCCGAGACCCATCTCATGGTCCTTTGATAAGGTTCTTCACTTTGCATCAACAATGGACAATGAGAACTACTCTCTGGAAGATTTGACCCAAAAAGTTATATTCTTGATTGCTCTAGCCTCGGGGGCAAGAATGAGTGAAATAGTGGCCCTTTCTAGAGATGAGGGCCATATTCAGTTCACAGAAGGGGGAGAACTGAATCTTTTTTCTGACCCAACGTTACGCGCTAAAATCGAGCTACCTACCAAAAGGTGGGGTCCCTGGAGAATCTGCCCTCTGAAGGAAGATGTCTCGCTGTGTCCAGTAGAGTGCCTAAAGGTCTATCTTCATAGAACTTCAGACTTTGGGGGAGGACAGCATTTAAAGGAGAAACTTTGGGATCAAACTTATCCCTAAAACAACTGAGGGCGAAGATCACCTATTTTATTCGCAGAGCGGATCCTGACAGTACAACCGCAGGTCATGATCCAAGGAAAATTGCTTCTTCTCTGAATTTTTTCCAGTACATGGATTTTGAACGTCTTCGCTCGTATACTGGATGAAAGTCATCCAGAGTGTTTTTCAAACACTACGCAAAGCAAGTGCAAGTGATTAAGAGATTTGTGGTGGCGGCAGGTAGTGTTCTAAAACCTGTCGCTTAATGCTGCAAGGAACAGTGAATTAATTGGGACTGTTATGTGCAGGGTGTGCGTGTTGACACCTTACGACACAACACGTAAAGTGAAGTGTCACCAAAGTGACACTACGGACTGTTCCAGATACTAAAGGTGAAAAAATTGCATAAAGAGTTAACACGTGTGCCGTGTCTTTTTACTCAAGTGTGAAAAGACAGCCAATTACAGAAATGTATATTAGAAAATTTATGAAATTTTCAGTCTGCTGGCATTATAATCGTTTCCTTTTCAGATGAAATAAGTATTTCTGAGATTGCTTGTATGATTTATGCTTACTTATGATTCACAAACATTTTGTATATTACTATAAAAGGCATGTTGGATTTAAAAAATATTTTATTGAGTACCAATAAAAAACTAATTGGTATTTGCATATCATTTCGCCCCAAATCCCAATAAATAAAGATGTGTACGAGCATAATTTATGATTCCCCTTTTTATCTGCATATAAGTAAGAGAACAACTGTATAACTTGTTCCTATATGTAAACAAACGTTCTTTCTGTGTGTACATATCTGGTTTCTACACAGATACAAACCTGTCTGTCTTTGCATACGACTAACTTTGTATGCTTTGGATGTGATACTGGCCTATACAAACATTTGTTTCTACACAGATATAAATCTGTCTGTCCTTGCATACAGCTAGACCTGCATGTCCTGGTAGGTGACAATGGCTTATACAAAAATTTGTTCGTATTGAGTATACAAACTATGATTGATGTGGTATACAATGAGGCCGGTATACCCATATTGTTTCTAGGTTTGTTCATATGAAATATGCAAACCTCGAGACTTTTTCCTGAGTCTGGTATGACTCTTCCCTCTAGGGGGCGGGAAGCACTAACAAAGTTCATGATTAGAAGAAATGACGTATAACGGTAACGTCATATGTCTCTAGGTCTGAGTGACCAAGGAAATATTGTCTTGAGGTTAAGGCACAATAAGAAATCCTCAGATACATTAGTGCTTTGGTAAACTTCCATCAGGACGACATGGCCTGAGCCCAAAAAACGGATTTTGAGCGAAACGAAAAATCTATTTTTGGGTGAGATAGCCATGTCGTCCTGATGGACCTGCCCTCCTTTTCATGAAAAGGGCTTGACAGGACCCCTCCCAAAAGTACTGTATCTGTAGCACCACGCTTAACGCTACAAGGAATAAACATGGCAGCGATGATGACGTCATCTAGATACTCAAAACAGTAACGGAGGAGCGGTACCTTATCAAGGGCTCCCCTTCGTTTTTTGCCACTTTTCCCCCTCGAAGCGTAAACGCTATTCGGGGTGAAGATAGCTATGTGGCGTGTCAAGAATACGTCCTCTGATATTATGCGATATCCCTAAAAGGTAAAGTTAGGGATATTCGCGCCAGGAGTTAGAATTCTGGAGACCTTAAGGTAAATTATCTGGGAATATCACTGTAGTCAAATATACCCTAGGAAGCTACTTAAAGGAACCTTCCATCAGGACGACATGGCTATCTCACCCAAAGATAGATTTTTTGCTTCGCTCAAAATTCGTTTTTTGGTTTTCTGAGTAGGTGGTCAGAATTATTTTCCATGGCTATGCTAGGTTAGCAAGGGTGGAGGTCTAGCCACGCTAAGGTCGAGGACCTTGTGGCAGCCCCACAGAGACTTTTACAGCCCCCTGGGTGGATTGCTGAGTTTCTTAAGGAATGCAGGCAAATGAGGCAAGATAACTATGAAGCCAGCTACCTTATCAGGTAAGAACCAGATCATTGGTACTACTAATTTGTAGCTATTGATAATTATAGGAATTCCCGACGGGATGAGGTTTTCTAACCCGCCACCAATGGTGTCAATCAGTTATATATATGTAACTACCAGGGGAAGTTACATACTGTATTTAAAAATGGTATTTTTATTTTAAAATAAATTTTTAAATATACTTACCTGGTAGTTACATATATAAAAGGGCCCTCCCTCCTCCCCTCTGAAAACAGGGGCATGAAATTTCTGAGGAATGTTGGGAATGGTTCCAGAACCTACTCACGTATGACCACCTAATCACCTGGCGGTGATTGCCGCGAAATTTGAATTTATTCCGTGCGCGCGACGAAACGCGGGATAAACGGATTTTGAGCGAAGCAAAAAATCTATTTTTGGGTGAGGTAGCCATGTCGTGCTGATGGAAGTTCCTTCGTTAATAGCTTCCTAGGTTATATTTGACTACAGTAATATATCCCAGAGAATTTACCAAAGGTATCCAGAATTCTAACTCCTGGAGCGAAAACCCCTTAAAGATTTTTTAAAAAGGGATATCGCATAATATCAGAGGACGTATTCTTGACACGTCGCATAGCTATCTACACCCCTAATAGCGTTTTCGCTTCGAGGGGAAAGTGGCAAAAATGTAGGAGAGCCGTTATTAAGGCAACGCTCTTACTGTACTGTAAACAGGCGCCACCCTGCCACCGCGTGGCGCCATTTAGCCATTCTTTGTAGATTTGTAGGTGTTACAGATACAGTACATTAGGGAGGGATTCGTTATCCTTTTGTCAAAAGGAGGGCGGGTCCATCAGGACGACATGGCTACCTCACACAAAAATAGATTTTTCGCTTCGCTCAAAATCCGGTTTTTGGGCTCAGGCCATGTCGTCCTGGTGGAAGTTTATCAGAGCATTAATGTATCTGTGGATTTTCAATAGTGCCCTTCATCTCGAGATAAATTTTCCTTTGGTCTTCTGGACCTAGAGACACTTGATGTTACCGTTATACATCATTCAACTGATCATGGCATATGTCAGTGCTTCCTGCCCCTTACAGGGAAGAGTCTTGGAAGACTCTAGGAGAAAAACCCGAGGATTGTGAGTTCAAGGAACAGACTAGCAAACAGTTTGTATATTAGTGTTGTCATATACATAAAGCATAGTTTGTACTTAGATGGTATTGATCTGTGTAGGTTACTGAAACCTCCCGAGTCTGGTTGTTAATAGAGACAGACAGGTTTATATACATGTAGGAAACCTTAATTCAGTAAGATAAACAGTTTAGTACAATCAGTCCTTACCTGGTTGCTTGGAACAGTAATAACCTTAGTTCCTAATGTTTTCCTAAACATCAATAGGATCAAAAGACGCTCTGACTTTTATTCAAAGTTTAGAATATTTGGGGCGAAAAGAGACTTAAAGATTCCTTCTATTGTTTATTACAAATAGAAAATAGAAATCATGGTTGTAACAATCAATTACATTTTATGCTGAATGAATCTGCATAAGAGCATAATTAGTAATAACAGAAATATAATAAGCTTCACCTGAAAAGGGAACACAAGCCACTCTATGGGAAATATGTAAAAATTTCCCTATGTATTCTGGTTTTACAAAGAACACTATGCACATGTGTTAGTCTATTATGCTTAATGTCACCTGTGTAGTTAGAACAGTCTATAGTGTTGTCACTAGACACATCACTCACATGATATACCTTAAGAGTCTATCATGTACACCCTTCACTAAAAGTTCCAAATAGTGCACTGTTCTTCACAGAAGTCAGGCGGCAGGTTTTAGAACACTACCTGCTGCCTCCACAAAATGTTTTATCTCTTGTAATTGCTTCGCGTAGTGTTTGAAGAAGACTCTGGATGACTTCCATCCAGTATAAGCGCGAAGGCTTTCAAACGACATAGTCTTAAAGAAATTTAGAGACGAGGCAACTCTCCTCGGGTCATGATCAGCGGGTGTACTGTCTGGATCCGCTCTGCGAAAAAAATAGGTGATTTTTGCCCTTATCTGTTTCAAGGATAACGTTGAACCTGATGTTTCTCCCCTGAAAAGCTGACCTTTAAAGTCTGAAGTTCTACGAAGATAGACCTTTAGGCATTCCACTGGGCAGAGGGATGCTTCTTCCTTCAGAGGGCAGATTCTCTAGGGACCCCATCTCTTAGTGGGCAGCTTGTTCATGGCGAGAAACGTTGGGTCCGGAAAGAGGTTCAGTTCTCCGCAATCTGTGAACTGAATGTGGCCATCATCCCTTGAGAGGGCCACTATTTCACTGACTCTGGCTCCCGAGGCTAGTGCAAATAAGAATATCACCTTTTGAGTCAAGTCCTTTAGAGAACAATCTTCATTGTTCAGAGTTGATGCTAAATGAAGAACCTTGTCCAGAGACCATAAAAAGGGCTTTGGAGGGGCTGCGGGCCAAAGTTTAGCGCAGGCTTTGGGAATCTTGTTGAAGATTTCGTTAGAGAAGGCTACCTGGAAGGCGTAAAGCACTGGTCTGGTTAGGGCAGATTTGCACGTAGTGATCATATTGGCTGCTAGACCTTGTTCATGGAGATGGATGAAGGAGGACAAACAAAAATCCGTAGAAATCTCCTTAGGTTTCTTTGCCTTGACAAAGGCGACCCATTTTTTCCAGGAAGACTCATATTGTCTTCTTGTTGGTATTCTTCTAAGAAGTCAATACTGTCCCTTGAAATCCCGAACCTTTTCTTGATTGCTAAGGTGAGAAAATCATGAGATGAAGGTTCCGGGACTTCTGTGATGAAGCTGAGACAGTCAATTTCTGCACTTGCTGAGTCAGAACTGGATCCGGCAATGGGATCAGCTTCAGTCGTAGTTCCGTTACTAGGGGGAACCAAACGCTGTTGGGCCACTTGTGGGCCACTATCGCTTCTGTCCCGTAAAAGGATCTCAGCTTGTCGAGGACTTTCAGCAGAAGGCTGGTTGGAGGGAACAGGTATATCTTGGACCATCTGTTCCAATCTATAGACGTCGCTTCCGCTAGAGGATCCTCGTACGGGGCTACATACTGGGGTAGCTTCTTTTTGTCGCTCGTTGCGAAGAGGTCTATCTGCAGTCCTGGGACTTTGCGTAAGATGAAGGAGAATGATCTTGGGTCTAGGGACCATTCTGACTCTACTTGTTTGAACCTGGAAAGAGCGTCCGCCGTCACATTGCGGAATCCTTGAAGGTGGACTGCTGACAAGTGCCATCTCTTCTTCTCCGCTTGTCGGAGGATGGCCAGTATTACTTGATTTAATTGAGGCGATCTCGAGCCCTGTCGATATAGGCATCTATTACAACCTCGCTGTCTAGAACCAGACGGATGTGGATCGAACAGCGAAGTTTCAGTTTTTTCAGTGAGAGAAAAACTGCCATGGCTTCCAGAAAGTTGATGTGGAAGGTTTTGAAGAGGGGAGACCAGGTTCCTTGAACTTTCTGATGATGAGAGTGGCCTCCCCACCTTTCCTTTGAGGCATCCGTGTGAACGGTGGCTGACGGTGGAGGTGGTTGTAAGGGTACCTTCTTCTTTAGGTTCTTGACCTTCGACCATGTCTTGAGTAGGGATCGCAGACGATTAGGTATAGGTCTCATTAGATCTCTTCGAGCGTTTGATGCGTATTTTCTCCAAACTCCTGATGCATCTTTTAATTGTGCTCTCAACACTGGGTCTGTCACTGAGGCAAACTGGAGGGACCCCAACACACTCTCCTGTTGCCTTCTAGATATATATCCAGGGGGATTGAAGGAGTCTCTTGACAGATCCCGCTATCTCTTTCCTCTTCTTTGATGGAATGGAAAGGTAGTGTAACTGTAAGTCCCTGTGGACACCCAGCCACTGGAACGTCTGAGCTGGAGAAAGACGAGACTTTTCCAAGTTGATCTTGAATCCTAGGTGTTCCAGGAACTGGATCACTTCCTTGGAGGCTTGCGTGCACTCCTCCTTGGATGCTGCCCACACCAGCCAGTCATCCAGGTAGGCTACCACCTGAATTCCTTTTAGGCGTAATTGATGAATGATTGCATTCGCAAGCTTGGTGAATACCCTTGGAGCTATGTTTAACCCAAAGGGCATGGCTCTGAAGACGTACTGTCTTTTCTGTAGTTTGAACCCTAGGTATGGGGAAACTTAACGGTTTATTGGGACGTGCCAGTACGCATCCGTCATGTCTATGGAGACTGTATATGTATTTTTGGGCAAAAGGGTCCTTATGTGTTGAAGCGTCAGCATTCTGAACTTGTAGTTCACTATGAACTTGTTGAGTGGTGATAGGTCCAGAATAACTCTGAGCTTTTCCGAGTCCTTCTTCGGAACACAAAATAGCCTTCCTTGGAATTTTTAACTCTCTTGTTTAAGAGTTCCTGAACATATTCTTCCAATATGGGGGTTGAGTGGTGGAAGAATTGAGGGAAGTTGGGTGGAGTTGTGTTCCAACTCCACCCTAGTCCATTCTTGACTAGGCTGTGGGCCCAGGAATCGAAGGTCCAGCGATCCCAAAAGAGGAGAAGTCTCCCTCCTACCGGTAGCATCTCACTTTGAGTGCTGGGTGGAGGATTTACCTCCTTGGCCACGTCCACGTCCACCTCTGTTGCCCCTGCCTCTGGAGGGGTGTTTAGAGGATCCTCGAAAGGAACCTCAAGACTTCGGCCTAAAGGTCGTTGATTGCCTTTCGAAAGCTGGGGTGAAAGCGGTCGCCACCGTCTAGGGGACCAGCTGGAAGGTGGTGGTTGGTTGTGCAACCGTCTGTTGCACCGTGGCCATGGGAAGCTGTTGTTGTTGCCTGGGACGAGAGGGCACTCTTGGTCGTTTCATCTTCCTTTTTGTCTGGGGACCCTCTTCAGCGGAAGACTTTCTCTTGGAGGACAAGCCCCACTTGGAGAGGAGATTCCTATTCTCCGTTGCGGCTTTCTCCACGACCTTTCTGACCACTTCGCTTGGGAAGAGGTCTTTTCCCCAGATGTTGGAAGCTATCAGCTTCCTTGGTTCGTGCCTCACCGCAGCCGAGGCGAACACAAACTCCCTGCAAGCCCTTCGGGCTTTAATGAAATTGAACAGGTCTTTGGTGACCGTCGCCAGATGAGCCTTGGCGAAGACCATGTACAGTACATGTCTGGGGTTTCCAAGATGCTTGCTATTGTCTCTAGCCCCTTCTGCAGAGACAGAGGCGGCAATACGTTCATTTGTCTCCTGCTCTCTGCGCAGGAGAAAGTCCGACAACTTGGGGAGGTCTTCACCGAACTGTCGTCCGGCAATGTCTGCCTCCAGCTTCCCGACTGTGAAAGTGTTGTGAACATCTTTCCAGTCCGCATCATCCGATGGGAAGGCAATGGAAAAGGGTCTACACTCCTCGAGTGTAGGACAAGGTTTCCCAGCCTCAACCGCCTTTAAGGCTACCTTAAACAATTTGTCCATAAAGGGAAAGGCACGGGAGGGATCAGCAATAAAGGAAGGGTGCTTTTTGCTGAGAGCCGGCACCTTGGAGCTAGTAAAGGCCCTCTCTTTCAAGGGCTTGGTAAATAGGGCCTGGGCCTTGGGGAGGTCAAGAACGATTACCTCTTTCGGCTCTGTCTCCTCTTTGGACGAAGGTTCCGTCCTCAGCCGGACATAGCAATCCGGATAGGCCCCTTTGCTGGGCCAGAACTCCACATCATCTACTGGGACAGTGCCCAGTTTTTCGGAGAGGAAGATCTTCCCCCCTGACATCGGCATATGCTCCGCATACCTCCAAGGATTGACGTCAGAGAAAGCAGGAAGATCCTTGATGTTTAGCTTCTTCGGGGCTAAACGCGTTGCCACGAGCTGGTGCATCTCCGTCCGAAGAGAAGCCTCCTTCTCGGACGATTTCTTTTGCATGTCGTGGAACATGGACAAGAGTGAGTGCAACGTACTCGTGATCGAATCTAACTGGGGGGGCAGAAGATTTCGAAGGCACCGGCTCGGCCACCGTAGCAGAAGACACCGAAATTGTTTTGGCTTTCTCGGTTTCGCCTTCAGGGGTTTGTCATCCTCCTGTTCCAGTTCTTCCACCAGGAGATTGTGTTCAGTCTCCTCTGAGACAACCGACATGTTGTCCTCTAGTTGGATGCCCTTCAAGGCGTCCGATACAACAGATTCTATCGGAATCTGGATGAGGGGAATCTCGGGTTGAGCCTGGGGAACGATTGCATCCGAAGATGCCCTAGGAACAGACAGTCCCTCATCCTCTCATTAGGAAGGTATGGGCCAGAGGAGTTCTTCTGAAAACCCTTGACCCATTTTCGCAGCGTCTCTATTGCTGCATCCCTTGACTCTGTAGACTTTTGATCATCAAAAGCCTCCTTTACAAGTTTGTCACAAATGGTACATACCTGTGGGTCCCAATACTTAAGAGATCCCTTCGTGACCGCGCAGCGAGCGTGGGCCCTGCACATGTCATGGCCGCAGAAGTTCCTACTGCGGACCCTGCAGAAGTTGTTCCCGCACTCGGGATGCTCCTCCTGTAAAGAAAGAAAAGCATATAAGTATTCGGTGAAATTCGCAGATTTCATCATACATATTTTAAAAAATATATAGCTTAGGATAGGGTAAGCTAGAAAAAGGAAAAGACACCTACTTGTGTCTCCTGTCCAGCCCATTGCTATGACCACCTTCAATATTGAATACTAAATTCTTAACAAATTTAGGGGAAGATAATATCCTTGGATATAAAGTGTCTTCTTAACACTGTCTTCTAGATTCAATATTGGGGGTTTTGTAATAGTTGTTAACCATTAAAAAGCAGAGAGAATTGCTCTCTTAAATGTGATGGTCTCACAATAGGCTGCCCATGAGCACCTTGTAGGCTGGAAAAAATAGTATGGGCTACAGCATTGATCGCCGGCGGCATGCCGCCAGTACTCCCGTGCCTGCTGGCATATGCCGGCATGTTCGGGGCTATTGAAGGTAAGCACTACCTTCAGGGTGATGGGTGGCAGGTTGCCGGCAGTTGCTCTGCCGGTGGCATGCCGCCAGTACTGCCGTGCCTGTATATGCCGGCATGTTCTGGGCTATTGAAGGTAAGTACTGCCTTCAGGATGATGGGCTTCAGGTCGCCGGAAGCTGCTCTGCCGCCGGCAGCCAAAGGGTCCCTCTATCAAGTAGGACCCGGCGGCAGACGGCAGCTAAATGTCTAGACTTTGGGTGGCCGGCCGCCGGCAGACAACATAGTTGCCGGCGGCCGGTCAGAGTATGCCTATTGCCGTTGGTCGTCGATCAGCGGCACCCATGGCAAGTGGCAGCAGAGCTAACTGCCGGCAGACAGGCGTCCAACATGGCTGCCGGCAGTCGGCCCAGGATGAGGAAAGGCAAAGGAAAAGAAAGGATGGAGGAAGGCAAAGGCTCAGCCATCACACACCCTGGCTGTCATTCTACATTCGACCCTATGGGTAGTCTGAAGAATTGGCCTGAGGTCCCTGCCGGCAGGAACCCTCATCTTTCTTAGAGTGTTCTTCAGTCCTCCCTTGGACTGCCTTCCATATCCATGCTACCAATATGGATGGGATATGGTTGGATGGAAGCCCGAATTTAATTCCCCCTTCCATTTGAATCCTCATTCCGGATGTAGGCCGGCAAGCAGTGTTTCTCAACCTTTTTCTGGTGGTGGCCCCCTTCAATCCAGTGCAAGTTCTTGTGGCCCCTCCATGCCAACTTTGAGTTCTAATGCACCCCCCCCAGCACCCGCCATCCGTCCATCACCTTAATACGCCTAGGGAAGTAGGTCTATTAATGGTTCTAGCTTGAATAGTACCATGTACTCAAAACACTAATTTCAGGTATAAATCAAATAACAATATTAATTAGAAAAATATTTTATTTGAATACTTATTTATTTACAAAAGGAATACAAAACAAGGAATACATGTAGGTACAGTTGGCTTTATCTTGAAAGGTTTCAGTGGGATCCCTGCGACTGATGCAAGGCTGCCAACTTGTCAGTGTTTGGCTTGAAAGCTGTTAGAGCGAGACGTAAATTGCCTCTTTTTTTTTTTTCTATGTCAAGGCGAATTCGTGTCTTTGACAGCAGGCACATCACCCGATTGAAACCAGTCTCAACCAAGTAAGATGTGGGAAAGGCAAGTAAGAGCAACTTCACATCTTTCCAGAGTATTGGGTACTACTTATACATATCTTGATTCATCCACAGCTTCTGGTGTCCTCCATGCTTGAACCTTGCTTGAGCTGTTGTGTTATTTTGAAGTTCAATGAGACATTCTTGTAGGGTGACATCAACTTCAGATACATCAACAATGAAGGGATCCACAAACCAGTGTGGCACAGTCATTTGCAGTAGGTCAGAGAAGTGAGTTTCCATATCATTATGCAACTGCTTCAGATGGTCAACATTCACTGCTAGGTCATCATCAAGCAGTTTGGTGGATATAACTGCTAAGGAAGGAAACTGTGCAAACTCTCGTCTTCCAAGGTTCAATCAGAACAGCTTGAGTTTCCCTTTAAATGCAGTAATTGCCTCCTAGCAGGAAAACAGGGTGGAGTTATTTCCTTGAAGCTCTTTGTTCAGAACTTTTAGCTTTTCAAATATGTCTGACAGGTATAAGATGTCACTCTTTGCATCAACAAGTTTCTGTCCAAGTTCTGTCCCACTAAAGAAAGAGATAACACTCCCCAAGTGCAATAAAAAATAGTGCACAGAAAGATCGCCTCTTTCAGCAATTATGTGAAAAGATGACAGCACTTCTTTTAAAATGCGTAAAGCAGTTTCCTTTTCCTTGTAATTTCAGGTTAAGGTTATTTAAATGTGAAATTATTTAATATTTCAAGTGTTTAGAACTAAAACCTGACTTCAGTGTGCAACGCATTTTCAAATTCTTCATTGTTCTTTTCACATAATTGCTGAAAGAGGCGATCTTTCTGTGCACTATTTTTTATCAAGTTGATAGCCTTGATAACATGCCCAAGTGCTTCATGCAGACGTCCTGCTAGGTTTTTGGCAACCAGGTGCTGACAGTGAACAACACAGTGCACACAAACGACATTAGAAACAGCTTTTTTTAAGTAAGCACTGAATCCCTGATACCTTCCAATCATAACAGCAGCGCCATCTGTTGCACAAGCCACAATGTTCTTGAGTGTAATGTTATTCCCCTCAAAATAGACCTCAAGTGTTTTGAAGATGGATTCACCTTTAGTGTCATTCGTTAATTTCAATGCGAAAAGCATTTCTTGACATATTTCATGAACATCAAGAAACCAGACAAATACCACCAGAAGAGCAAAATTATCAGGTAAAGTTGATTCGTCGAGATGAAGCGAGAATTCATTCACTTGCAGTTTTGAGACTAATTGGCTTTCAACATCAGCTGCCATCTCATCAATGCGGCGTGATACTGAGGAGTTGCTCAGAGGAATAACACTAGTTACCTCTTGTGGACTCTGATGACTGTTGAAAGCACTACAGCCACAGACGGCATGATCAGAGATTCATCGATAGTATGAGGCTTACCTGCTTTTGCAATCAAATTTGCTCTCTTGTAAGAAGCCAACATCCCTCTATCTACTTTTGCCACTTTTTGGGTAAACATATGATTCACTGTCATCCTTCCTTGGAACTCATCAAGTAATTTTTTGAAGAAATCTAGCGGCTTGTCTTTCTTGCCTTTATGTGCAGTCTCCAGATGCTTTTTCAGTTTGCTGGGACGCATACTTTCATAGCAGGCACATATTTCACTGTCTGCAAAAATTACCTGGTACTGTATATTGAATTGAATGATGTTTAAACTAAAGTCAAGCATGATAAACAGAATATTCGAAGCATAATAATGATTTATTTCAAAATATTACACATTTATATATTTTGTGGGTCCTAAATTTTCTGTTGCCCCCCCCATGGCCCCACATTTTTCCAATTTTGTCTTGTGGCCCGTGAAAAATTCTCATGGCCCCCAAGGGGGCCATATGGCCCACGTTGAGAAACACTGGGCTACAGCATTGACTGCCGGCGGCATGCCGCCAGTACTGCCGTGCCTGCTGGCATATGCCGGCATGTTCGGGGCTATTGAAGGTAAGCACTACCTTCAGGGTGATGGGCGGCAGGTTGCCGGCAGTTGCTCTGCCGGCGGCATGCCGCCAGTACTGCCGTGCCTGTATATGCCGGCATGTTCTGGGCTATTGAAGGTAAGTACTGCCTTCAGGATGATGGTCGGCAGGTCGCCGGCAGCTGCTCTGCCGCCGGCAGCCAAAGGATCCCTCTATCAAGTAGGACCCGGCGGCAGACGGCAGCTAAATGTCTAGACTTTGGGTGGCCGGCCGCCGGCAGACAACATAGTTGCCGGCGGCCGGTCAAAGTATGCCTATTGCCGTTGGTCGTCGATCAGCGGCGCCCATGGCAAGTGGCAGCAGAGCTAACTGCCGGCAGACAGGCGTCCAACATGGCTGCCGGCAGTCGGCCCAGGATGAGGAAAGGCAAAGGAAAAGAAAGGATGGAGGAAGCCAAAGGCTCAGCCTTGCCGGCCTACATCTGGAATGAGGATTCAAATGGAAGGGGGAATTAAATTCGGGCTTCCATCCAACCATATCCCATCCATATTGGTAGCATGGATATGGAAGGCAGTCCAAGGGAGGACTGAAGAACACTCTAAGAAAGATGAGGGTTCCTGCCGGCAGGGACCTCAGGCCAATTCTTCAGACTACCCATAGGGTCGAATGTAGAATGACAGCCAGGGTGTGTGATGGCTAAGCCGACACAAAAGGGACAGCAGGGAAGGGGCAAGGGTCCTATAGGTGAGGAAATACCCGAAGGCACTACCGACCTGGGCGATTCTGATCCCATAGTAGACGACCTCATAGTTGGGTAATTCAATTCCCCAGGTTGGTTTAGTCTAAGCGAGAAGGCGGCACACAGGACACAATCTCAAAAGGGAACAGAATCTCATACCAGAGATCTTATGCAGGTGAAGAAAACAATTCTTCGGCTTAAGATCTACCAGCACAGGACTGTCTGCTAGGCCATGGGAGGAGGAATTGTCATATAAGACCTCCAGGGTATGGACTAGGGAGGTCTAGCCTCCTGTAAAGGCAACCTAACCTGACTTGGGAAATCATTCCACCAAGACGGGCGGTTGCCAAACACAGACATTCTACTTTGATGTCCCGTTCTAAGCTCAAAACCGACTCAGTGGTTAAGAGAAAGAAACGGAACACCCCAGTAAAGATTTGCCAGAACTCAGTTCAGGCCAAAGCTAACCAAGGATAGTCTAGGCTAGTCAGAGGGGAGAGGAATTGCTCTTAAATCCCACCAGGAGATTGGTATTGGCTTGAAAGGTATAGGAGGTGTCAGTCTCCCCTTAAAAGACAATACAAGAGCAATTGGGGACATGTATGAAAGTATACTAAAGCCCCTAGGCTAGTAGCCTAGGTGCAGTGAGAATCGTTCACCGAAACTCTTTCGTATACTATGTTGGAAGAGGAAAATTTTATGCAGTAATATCTTAAATGTATAAAATATTGCCTGAGCTTCAATAAAACTTTACCAGGAAGGTTATATCATGCATGAAGTGTGAAGGTGCCTAGGCTAGGAAGCCTAGCACTCGTGAGGCTCGATCATAATTAGCCAAATCCACGACAACAAGGACATAATATAAGAATCCCTAGCTAAATTGCTAAATAGCTAAAGTTAAAAAGCAAGCGATGCCGGGAAAGTCGTTCTGGCTAACTAAATATAAAGAAAGAACGACTGCGTCCATGACGCCATCCGGCTGGCAACAGCTCTTGTTACGTTAATTACGATCTCAATCGAAGAGTAAAACTGGCAAGAGCTTATATTTACACAATTCAAAGATATTACTTAACTTTCCAGAAGCAGATGAGGCTGGTGAAGACATCATAGCAACGAAATAAGTCCGAAATAGCGAGAGATAACACGGGATAAACATCGGTCAGCAAAGCTACAAGGGAAAGAATGGCTAGATGGTGCCACGCGGTGGCGGGGTGGCGCTTGTTTACAGTACAGTAAGAGCGTTGCCTTCATAACAGCTCTCCTATATTCTTGCCACTTTCCCCTCGAAGCAAAAACGCTATTAGGGGTGTAGATAGCTATGCGACGTGTCAAGAATACGTCCTCTGATTTTATGCGATATCCCTTTTTAAAAAATCTTTAAGGGATATTCGCTCCAGGAGTTAGAATTCTGGATACCTTTGGGAAATTCTCTGGGATATATCACTGTAGTCAAATATAACCTAGGAAGCTACTAACGAAGGAACTTCCATCAGGACGACATGGCCTGAGCCCAAAAATGCTATATATATGTAACTACCAGGTAAGTATATTTAAAAATTTATTTTAAAATAAAAATATCATTTTTTGTGGGTGCGTGTCAGTTTCGGTTAGCCTAGCCTAGGGACGGTTATTTTTTAGTTGAAGACAGACTCGCTGGTGTCGTTTTTGTCTATAGTTCCGGACTCGTTTATTTTTCCTCGCTGATTATTTCCTCAGTTATAATAGTTTTCTGAGTTTTTCTGTCCACTTGTTGATGATTTCTAGGTATTTTGACCATTTAGGCTCTTGGTCATCGTGCTACAAGCATCCAAGAATTCCAGGGCCAGGTATGGGCAGTTTTTAGAGATCCCATTTGCGAAGGGTGAGTTTATTTATTTGTTTATAAGTTGGTTCACTGGCTTTCTGTACTGCCATTGCCTTTAGCTCCTGGGATTTTTCTTTTGACTTGTCGCATTCAGACCTAGCCTATCCTTCGACGGCATCTCATTGGTCTGCCATGTTACATTCGTTTGAAATTTATCATGCTGGGTTCTGACCGTTCTTTCTAGTACCCCTTTACGAAGGGTGAGCTCAAAATGTCGGTACGCTGACTCTAGTGTTCTGATTTTGAGATCGAATTGCATTTATCTTTGTTATTTACTCCAAAATCGCGCCTCCGGAACTGGCTACACTCCGATAAACACATCTAAATTATGCTAATTTAACTGAGAGAAGGGAGCTAAAAATTATACACAGGAAAGATTAAATACTCAACTTTCCAGATGATGAAGATGCTGGAGAATGCATGATAAATTCCTTGAAATAGCGATCTAGAACACTAGAGCAAGCAAGGAGTACACCGTGTGTAAAGCTCTACAGAACAAGGAATGAGCGGCCATTTTGGGCCCTGTAATAGTAGGGGAAAAAGGGTAACCTTGATAACGGCTCCCCTTCAATTTTGCCACTCTTCCCCCTCAGAGCGAAAACTCTATTCGGGGTGAAGATTGCCATGTGTCGTATCAAGATAATCGTCACCTGATATTATGCGATATCCTTAAGAAAAATTTTAAGGATACTCGCGTCAGGAGTTAGAATTCTGGAGGCCTATGGTCAATTCTCTGGGAGTATCACTGTTGCCAAATATCCCTTCGAAAGCTGCCAATAGGAAGCTTCCATCAGGACGACATGGCCATCTCACCCAAAAATAGATTTTTCGCTTTGCTTCAAAATCTGTTTTTTGGGCATACTACCCTGTATCGTTACCTCTCCCTGCGGTTGGTCTTCCCGATACTGACATCGACACTAGATTTATTTATATGATGCTGTGTTTTTGCAATTGTTCTTTGAGAGGCCTAGTCCCTTCGGGGTTCTGGCCCTATAAGGAGTGAGTTGTTAGATGACGGCAGTGCTGGTATTTACGGCTTTGTCGTCTCCTACGGCATTCCTATTCTTAGGCATGTAGTAGTGATACGTCGCTATTTACGGCAGTGTCGACTCTAACGTCACAGCCTCCTTATACGGCATCATGTTTCTGCGGAAATTATTGCCTTTTGCCCTTGCCACTATTCTTACCGACACTCGTTACTGGCGGCAGGTCTAGTCCCTTAATAGGGGAATGTCTTTTATGACTGTGCTTTGGGAAGAGCCCTGGGTTGACAGCATTACCGTTACCTAAGTGTGCCGTTACTACCGGCAACATTGGTACCTTAATGACATACGTTTTTTTGGGCTCGGGCCATGTCGTCCTGATGGAAGGGTTCCTTTAGGTAGCCATCTAAGGGATATTTGCTACAGTGATACTCCCAGAGAATTAAATCAAAGGTCTCAAGGATTCTAACTCCTGGCGCGAGTATCCAATAAAGGATCTCGCATAATATCAGGGGACGTATTCTATATATGACAAATGGCAATTTTCACCCCGAATAGATTTAACTCTTCGATGTAAGAGGGAAGAGTGGCAAAAGAAAGGGGTGCCGTTCTAGGTACCCGGTGGACCTCCTTCCCTACTACTACCGCGACACCATTCCTTTTCTAGTAGCCTGCTAAGCGTGTTGTGCTCCCCGTTAGCCCGGTGTTTGGTTACTAGTTTTTGGAATTTAATCATGGAATCTCCAGCATCTTCATCTTCTGGAAAGTTGAGTATTAATTCTTTCCTTTGTATAATTTTAGTCTTCCTTTTCACAGTTGGATTCCGATAATTCAAGTGTGTTTGGGTGAATGTTGCCGAGACTGGAGGCAGCCATTTTATGACTGCTGTCGCCCATTACATTCACATTATATTTAGTCAGTAGGGCGATACTTCCCGGTTTTAAGCCATAATGTTAGCTAGTTAGGCAAATTATACAAGCTTTGATATTGCATATATGAAAATTATTCCTCCTCCTATTATGTGGCTTTACTTATCGTATGCGGCGGGAACCACGGTGGTACCAACTACCTTGGCCAGGGATCCTACCAGAGCTAGGCTACTCTTGCTCATACAGTATATACATTAGTAAAGTAATTCCCCATGTTTAGCCTCACCCTATCGTTCCTTCTTGGTTCATATAAGAGTTTACATTCTCTAGAATCTATAGACAAGTTACGATATTCATTCTCTCTCAAAGAGAAGAAGCTAAACCCTTCCTCCCTCCCCGAGTGTCGCCGCCGTTATAGGCGGCAGCCACTGTCTCTCTTCATCGCCATTGAGTAGAACAAAGTTCTTACTGCCTCCGGCTTTGATTTACAGAATGACTTACTCAGGGTGCCCTTGTCTTGCCGTCGACGATGTCGTCAGCACAGGAAGCTATGCTTCCTCAGTTCGTTGTTTGAGGGAGGTGGCATACCTGCCGCCACCTCTGATATCAATGAACTATAAGACCCTCAACCATTCCCCCTGTGTCCTTTAGTGACGTTTTGCCGTCACAAGATTCTTTCACCGGTATCCTGACAGTCATCCCGGCTTGCTAGGGTGACTGCGTTACCGGCTGGTACCCTGCCGGTAGCTGTTAGTTCAGCCGTTTCTGCCACCTTCCTGCTTTATCCCTTCCTTCACAGGAAGTGAATAATATTGGGGGGAAGATTGAGACGGCTCCTGACGGCTGCCGGTGGGAAACCTAACATACTTTGGAAAGTCCTCAGCCCTCCCTTGAGCTGCCATCCACATTCATTGCTGGCGACAGGCCTTTTGTGGATGGGTGGAAGCCAGAATCTGATAGATTCTTAGCCCTTCCATTGGAACTTTCATTCCGGCAAGGAGACAATAAGTGGTCTGATAGTCCTCCTACACTTCCAACTGTTATGCTTATTCATAATAATAGGAAACTCTCCTTCCTTAACCTTTCTCTCTCTCTATCAGTTATTACCGCCAGGTACTAACCTAACACCGGCAATGCCGCGGGCAAACTACTGTATACAACTATATAGTAGTACACGTTTTCTAACATACTCTGTGTTTCTTATCACAGACAATTGTTGGGATCACGATATTTTGTTGAGGTTGAATACTCCCTCAACACTCAGATGGTTTTCCTCGATCATCAGGGACTTAAAATACCTGATCGGTATTGATATATACTACAGGTGGATAATGTTAATATAAGACATTGGCTAACTCTAACTCTAGTTCCTAGAGTTTCTCTACCTTGTATCCTCCCTATCAGGGAAGCTGAATATTAATACTGACAGAGGTCTCAGCAATGGCCTGGGAGAGGAAATACAGATATGTCTTTTCTACTTCCTTTCAAGCTTACTATCCTAAGCTACCATAAACAATAGTGATTACTATTTTTATTAAAAACTGTATGCTTTTATATCACTGATATAAAAAATATAGGATTCTAATATATTTTCATAATAAAATAAATTTTTTAACATACTTACCGGTAGTTATATATTGTATATAGCTTACATCCCTGACGTCACGGCTGAAATTTAAAAACTCGCGGCAATTGCTGATTGGGTAGCCAGGTGTACCACCAGTGTGCCCTCTAGCCAGGTACCTGGAACCATTCTAGTGCTTCCTCAGATCTTCCATGCCCATTGGTCTCTAGAGGGGAGGAGGGGGGGAATTAAATTATATATAACTACTGGGTAATTATGTTCAAAAATTTATATTGTTATGCAAATATAATTTTTAGACATGTGATTTACCCGGTAGTTAGAGATATAGCTGATTGACACCTTTGGTGGAGGGTCAGAGACAGCCAACATTGTTGGAATTTACTTAAGAGTTAATAAACAAGCTTAAGGGTTCGTACCTGATAAGGAAGCTGATTTCAATGAATGCTTTCATTATGTCCGCTTTCCTTACGAGACCCAGCGATCCACCCAGTGGGCTAAAGACCTCTAGGAGCTGTTAAACCGGTGTAAAAACCTCTATGTGACAGAACCTCCTCCAATGCCCTTGTTCCGGGTGCTCTCAAGGAACAAACTGACCACCTGACTAAAATCAGTGATTGGGGAAGATTGTCGTCCAATCTCCACGAACAACCATAAAAATACAAGAGTTCCAAGTGAAGAAAAGGGTATTAGGTCACGGGAATGTAGTGGTAGAACCTTCCCCCACTACTGCACTCGTTGCTACGAATGGTCCCAGAGTGTAGCAGTCCTCATAAAGAGTCTGGACACGTTTCAAATAGTGTGAGGTGAACACAGATATACTCCTCCAGAAGGTTGTGTTCATAATGCTTTGTAAAGAACTATTCTGCTTGAAGGCTACGGAAGTTGCCACAGCTCTAACTTCATGTGTCTTTACCTTCAAAAGCTTGAGGTCTGCCTCACTACAATGTGAATGAGCCTCGCTTATTAAGAGTATGATGAAGAAGGATAGTTCATTCTTCGTCATATATAACGAAGGCTTCTTGACCGAGCACCAAAGAGCTTCTGACTTGCCTCGTAACTTTCGTTCTTTCCAGGTAGAACTTCAGGGCTCTTACTGGGCACAGGACCTTCTCCAATTTCTCACCAACCACATCCGAAAGGTTCGGAATCTCAAAAACCATGGGCCAGGGTTGAGAAAGGCGTTCGTTCTAGCAAGAAAGCCTAGCTGCAAAGAGCAGATAGCTTTGTTATCTCTAAAGCCTATGCTCTTGTTAAAGGCATGAATCTCACTGACCCCTTTAGCTGTCGCCAGACTGACCAAAAAGAGAGTCTTTCATAGTGAGGTCCTTAAACGAAGTTGAGTGCAAGGGCTCAAACCTGTCACTCATTAGGAACTTCAGGACTATATCCAGATTCCAAGCTGGTGATTCCTGGTGCCGTTCCTTAGATTTCTCAAGGGATTGAGAAGATCCTGTAGGTCTTTATTTTTAGAAAGGTCCAAGTTCCTATGCCGGAAGAAGGCCGCTAGCATGCTCCTGTATCCCTTGATGGAAGAAGATGAAAACCTACGTTTCCTTCTAAGGTATAACAGGAAGTCAGCAATCTGAGTCACAGAGGTACTGAAAGAGAAAAACAGAGTCGACTCTGCACCATTCTCTAAAAACCTTGATGGTAGAAGACCTCCTTGCTCTTGCAATCGCCCTAGCTGCCTCCTTCGAAAAACCTCTAGCTCTTGTGAGTTTTTCGATAGTCTGAAGGCAGTTAGACGAAGAGCTTGGAGGTTTTGATGGTATCTTTCCAAGTGGGGTTGTTTGAGTAGATCTACTCCTAATGGAAGGCTTCTTGGGTTCTCCACCATCCATTCTAGTACATCTGTGAACCACTCTCTTGAGGGCTAAAAGGGGGCCACTAGAGTCAATCTGGTTCCCTCGTGTGACACGAATTTTTTGCTTCACTTTGTGTACAATCTTGAACGGAGGGAATGCATACAAGTCCAGGTGAGACCAATCTAAAAGGAAAGCATCTATGTGGACTGCTTCGAGATCTGGCACTGGGAAGCAGTATGTCTCCAACCTCTTCGTCTTTGAGGTTGCGAACAGGTCTACACAAGGACGACCCCCCAAAATCTGCCACAGGTTTTTGCAGACCTCTTGATGAAGTGTCCATTCTGTGGATAGAACTTGACCTCTCCTGCTGAGAATGTCTGCCATCATATTCTTTTCCCCCTGAATAAACCTTGTTACAAGGGTTACATTCTTCTCTTTTGTTCAGTAAAGAAGAACTCTCGCAGTCTCGTAAAAATACCTTGAGTGGGTTCCGCCTTGTTTGGCTATGTAGGCCAACGCTGTAGTATTGTCGGTGTTGACCTGCACCACTTTGTTCAGTACTGACCTTTCGAAGCTTTTGAGGGCCAACAGGACTGCCAACAGCTCCTTCTGGTTTATGTGGAGGATCTCCTGATCTCTTGATCAAAGACCCGAGATCTCCAACTTGCCCAGTGTTGCTCCCCACGCCGAGTCCGAGGCGTCGGAACACAACACAAGGTCTGGGTTCCTCTGTTCCAAGGAAAGGCCTTCTTGAAGTTTGACCGGATCGTTCCACCACTGAAGGCAACTTTTACGGATTCCGTAATGGTGATGCATTTTGTCTCTATTTCCTTTCACTTGTTCCAATGGCATTTGAGGTGGAACTGGAGAGGGCGAAGATTCAGTCTTCTCAGGGAGACAAACTGTTCCAGTGAGGAGAGGGTTCCAGCAGACTCATCCACTCTCACAGAACACTTCCGTTTCTCTAGAAAGCAATGAAGCTTCAACAGGGCTTGCTCCGTCCTTGAGGCAGACGGAAAAGCCCGAAAAACTTGACTCTGAATCGCCATCCCCAAATAAATGATCTCATTGGATGGTGTCAGTTGAGCCTTGTCTCTGTTTATCAGATGACCCAGTTCTTCTGATAAGCTCAACATCATCTGCAGATCCTCCTGGCAGTGATTGTAGGAATGAGCTCTGAGTAGGACACACTCCAGACTGCTGCAACCTGGAGCCTGAGGCGTCATGACATAACGCTGTTCGACAGAGGCAATCTTCCTCTTCAGAGGTCTGGATGCGAGACGCCAGCCCCGTCTGGGCGGTGCGTCATCCGATGAGTACGAAAACACTTTCACCTCGCCTTTCACATGGCGAGGGCGAGCGTCTTGTGAAGCGTCAACAGGTACGCTCGATTTGACGAGTGCTCGGGCGCTAACGCCTCTCATTTCCTTTCGTCATTCGACATTCCTTCTGCCAGGGGTTGGGGAGCTTGGAAGAGGTCTATGGCTAGAAGAACGACAGGTCTTAGCAGACGCACCATCTATTTGAGGGGCGGTGCTTAGGCCGAAACAAAGAGCCCAAAACTGGAAAACTTCCTCCTTATACACAAACCTCAGGTATTGCTTGAAGTTCGGATGGATGGGGATGTGGAAGTAAGCATCCTGGAGGTCTAAAGAGACCATCCAGTCGTCTTTTCTTACTGCTGGTAGGACTGATTTCGATGTCTCCATAGAGAACTTTGTCTTCTGAACGAAGTTGTTGAGAGCACTTACAGCCATGACTGGTCTCTATTGCCTCCTTCTCCAATAAGAGAGACATTTGATGTTGCATAGCCTGTCTCTTTGACTCCTCTCTTTTTCTGGCAGAGAGATCTATCGGAGTTACTATTGAAGGAGGTTTCCCTAGGAAAAAGATTTCGCATCCCTCCTTTAGTAACTGTACGGACCAAAGGTCTGCTCCTCTCCTCTCCCAAGTTGCCCGAAGTTGTTTAGTCTGGCTCCTGCAGCTGTCTGTGTGGCTTGAGAAAGAAGTAGGCAGAACCTTCCTTGCTGTTTTAGACACCAAATCCTGTGTGGCCTTGTGGGTTAAAGCGGAAGAGACCTCTTTGACCAACTCCTGAGGAAAAAGAGAGGAAGAAAAAGGGTGCGTACCTCAATACTGACTTCCGAATGGGTGTATCCCCAATGAACAGAAAAGAACACATCTGGGTTCTTTTCATAACGACCCCCGCTGAGAAAAGGGCTGCCAACTCATTGGAACCGTCCCTTAAGGATTTATCCATGCCTGACATAATGAGGCTGAGACTATCAGTGTCCACATCCTTCAAGGCAGAAACCTTCTTCCCCAAGGCTCCCAGAGTCCAGTCAAGGAAATTGAATGCTTCGAAAGATCTGCAGACGCCTTTGAGAGGATGATCAAGCTCTGACGTTGACCAGAGTATTTTGGTCCTTCTCATGGCCATCCGACGAGGAGCGTCTACTAGACTCGAAAAGTCTCCTTGGGTAGAGGCAGGAACTCCCAAGCCGAGAACTTCTCCCTTCTCGTACCAAACACTAGATCTGGAGGCCAATCTAGCCTGGGGAAAAGAGAAAACAGTCTCTCCCTGGTCCTTCTTGGATTGCATCCAGTCTCCCATCATCCTCAAAGCTCTCTAGATGATCAAGACAGCACCATCTTTGTAAACAGAGACTCCTTCGACGCCTTCCCTAGCATAAACTCTGAAGGCGGGGAACAAGGAGCAGCAGGCACAAAATAATTCGGAAACTCTTCAGTAAAAACTCTGAGTTTCTTTAAGTCAACCGAAGAATAAAGTTTCTTAGGATCTTCTCCTTCGAGACTTCCTCTAAAAGATCAGTAGGGGGAAGGAGATCATCGATCCCTTCCTCCTACAAGTCTCTAACCGAGCTAGAGACGTCTTGTTTTCTAAGAGTCAACTCCTTAAGGTCCTGACTTCTGGCATCAATGGGTCCAAGATCATCACGCCTGGCGTCACGTTGTTCCAATGCTTGACGCTCTGAACTGTGACGTTCGCGATCATAATGATCGGAACTAAGACGTTTGCAATCATAACGAACGGAACTAAGACGTTCGCAATCTCGACGCTCGGCTTGACTGGCGGCATTACGACGTCCAAGGCTCTTACGCTCGGCGTCACGTCTAACTGCTTGATGCTCGGCATCACGCCTAACTGCTTGAAGTTTGGCATCACGTCTAACTGCTTGACGCTCGGCGTCACGTCTAACTGCTTGACGCTCTGCGTCACGTCTAACTGCTTGACGCTCTGCGTCACGTCTAACTGCTTGACGCTCGGCGTTACGTCTAACTGGTTGACCCTCGGCGTCATGTCTAACTGCTTGACACTCGGCGTCACGTCTAACTGCTTGACGCTCGGCGTCACGTCTAACTGCTTGACGCTCGGTGTCACGTCTAACTGCTTGACGCTTGGCGTCATGCGGATCAGTTTCTAGACGCTTAGCAAGAGGATTGTCATTACGCCGCTCGGCGTCACGTCTAACTGCGGAAATATGACATCCGAGGCTCTTGCGCTCAGCGATATCATGACGCCTGGCATCACGTTGTTCCAACACTTGACTCTTGGAACAAATGACGTTCGCGATCTAGATGCTCGGAACTATCACATTCGCTCGTCCAACAAGAGAGACATTAGAAGTTGCACTCAGTGTCAAACATCGTGTTTAAATCTTACAGCAGTGTTAGTAGCTTGCCGTCCAATGCTCTGACGCTTGGCGTCACGTGTCATGACTTCCAACTACTTGACGCTTGGCTTGATGTAGTCAAACTCCTTAATGCTCGGCGTCTTTTCTGACGCTTGGCGTCATGGCGTTTAGAATCTAAACGCTCGGCGTCATGACGAGCAACTCTCCTCTTATCTAGCAGGAAGGGAAAAACGTAAGACACCAGCCCCGTATGTGAGCTGTGTCCTCCGACGGTGAAGATAACACTTTTACCTTGCCTTTCCCATGGCGAGGGCGAGCGTTCTGGGAAACGTCAATAGGAACGCTCGAGGGGACGTCTGCTCGGCCGCTAACGCCTCTCGTTTCCTTTCGTCGATCGACATTCCTTCTCCCAGGGGTTGGGGAGCTTGGAAGGGGTCTAGGGCTAGGAGAACGACAGGTACAAGCAGACGCACCCTCCACTGCACTGATTTAGCACTGAAACTTGCACTTTTAAACTCTCGCATTAGACCATAATTTAGACCTGCCTGCTGCGAGAGATTTTACTCTTTTGCCCAGGGCCTGAATGAAAATGCAATAGGCTATACAATTAATAATAGTATTCCCAATATCGAAAAAATAAATAGTGATACAAAGTACTTTGTGGGACTGTATCGATCGTCATGAGTACTACGTAGCGTAAATTTAACTGTACGCTAGTTTTATTTAATCTCTGAAAATAGATCGATGATTATCTAAAGAAATTATACTAATAGGACAAATATTTTCTTAAAAATAATATATTCCTTTTACATTATAAAAATTAAATACTTTTGCTTTGTAAGTTAGTATTTTCTTTTCATTTCTTGCAAGAAAAAGAAATGAATTTTGCAAGTCATACTACGTAGTTTACGTCACATGATTTGTGACGTCATAGAGTAGGTTCGTTAGTTTTACAGTAGGGGGAAAAAACTTCTAATCCTACCCCTTTCAAGCTATGAACATAGCTATCATATTCCAACTACTAACTCTCAGTCAAAATAAAACAAAAAACCAAATGAGCGAAAGCCAAAAGCAAATCGTACATCACCAAGATAACTGCAGTTTTACAGGTTACAGCAAGTAAAAAATCCAACGATGTCGCCGGTGCGGCGGCAGGGAAGATCTGAGGAATCGCTGGAATGGTTCCAGGTACCTGGGTACAGGGCGCACTGGTGGTACACCTGGCTACCCAATCGGCGATTGCCGGGAGTTTTGAAATTTCTGCCGTGACGTCAGGGACGTAAGATATATATGTCAGATGTTTAAAATTGGCCTTTTCCTTTACAGGAGGAGCCGATGGAGAAGTGCGCAGCGATGTTCTGCAACCAGAAAGGGAAGGACTTTCGTGGTCACACGAAGTGCAGGACTCATGCCCCCTGCTGCATAATGTCAGGAGTCCTAAGGTATTGGGACCTGAAGGGTTGCCCCACCTGCTCAACCCTGCTGGCCAACGGCTTCGGCGAAGCCCCCTAGTTACTCTAGAGACTAGGGATACAGCGAGGGACATCCTTCACAAATGGTAAGAAGGTTCCAGAAGAACTCTCCAGGACCATACTTACCCAATGACTCCCTAAGGGGCCTACTGTTCCCCAAGGCTCTGCCGAGTGGGGTGGTGCCCCAGGAACAGCTCCGGTCCCCCATCATACAACTGAAGATCGACTCGGTCATTAATAAGGCCCTAGAAGGCATTGACATCCACCAAGAGAGGATGTCAGAAGTGTCCACCGACACCGAAGAGGACCTACTGCAAGGTGGCCCTGAAGAAAATGTGAACCCTCCACGAGTGGAAGAAGAAGGATCCGTGTGAATGGCAACGGAAGACCCTCAGTTTGCCATGACGTCATACCAACCTCTGCCGTCGACATCCTTGACCCCAACTCCACAACCAGTTGCCCAGGTCAACACAAATGAAGAGATTCTAACATCTCTTCAATGGATGATGGAATTGCTCAAGCAGTAGCAAAAACTGTTGCATGAGAGGGCAGACTGCTTCAGATCTACCAAGGGCACGGCTAAGAAGCCTATTAGAGTGTCTGATCTCCTTCACTGCTCTGAAACAAATCCCTGGAGGTATGCGGAGCATATGCCCATGATGAATGGGAAACTGTTCGTCTCTGAGAAGTTGGGGGCCAGGTTGATTGAAAACCTTGAGTTCTGACCTAACTTTTCAGCCTATCTAGAGTGTTATGTGAGACTGCGGGATGAAAATGCAGCCCGAGAGGAAACGGTCCCCAAAGAGGTCATTGTTTTCGAACATGAGAAGGCGCAAGCCATCCTCCTGAAGGCCTTGAAGGGAGCTGGGTACACCAACTCCAAAGTCTCAGCATTGTGCAAGAAATGCCCCACCTTTCTTGCCCCTTCCTCCATCTTGTTCCCCTTTTCGGAGAAAGCACTAGACTTTGCCGTCAAGGCAGTCGATGAGGGAAAACCCTGCCCAACCCTAGAGGAATGCAAGCTATTCTCTCTAGCACTGCCTACCTGCGAGAAGAAGTTGAAGGATGTCCACCTAACCTTCTCCATCTCTAAGTTGGATCCAGAGATAGCAGGCCAAGAGTTCAAAGAGAACCTTCCGAAGTTGCCAGACCATCTTCTTAGGAAGGAACAGGAGTCGAAGGAGAGAATTGCGGCTTCCCTTTCTCATCAGAACTGTCTTGAAATGAGTGCAGGTCAACATAATGCCCCAGAAATGTTCATCTTCCTAGCCAAGTCTCACATGGGTACCCTTGTGAGAGACTTATATGCTTTCCTCAGAGCGAGGAGAGCCTGTAGAGAGTTCATCTTGGCCTCAGCAACCATCAGACACGAACCAAGGAAGCTGATTACCTCGAACATCTGGGGTAAAGACCTTTTCCCACAGGAACTGGTCCAAGAGATCATTGCCAGAGTAGCCACGGAGAACAAGAACCTTCTCCAAAAGTGGGGCATGACCTCAAAAAGGAAATCTTCCTCGGAGGGAGGTCCCCAGCCCAAGAATAAAAAGGCAAGGAGACCACATAGACATGCACAACTCCCCGCCATGACTATGACCATGATCCCTCAGACCACCTTCCAGATGGTCCCTCAACAACTGGTAGCCCAGTCACCAGTCTTTAACCCTACCTTTGAGAGGCAGTGGACTTTCTTTCACCCCAGTCAGAAAGGAAAAGGCCCTAAGAGAAGTTCTCCAGGAGGTAACTTCTCTTGGGGACGAGGAGGACGTGGTCGGGGAAACAATTCCGCAGGACCCCCCAAGCAATGAGGGGTTCCAGGTAGGGGGCAGACTGCATCACTTTCGGGATCGCTGGACCTTCGATCCCTGGGCCCACAGACTAATCACGAATGGACTCGGGTGAAAATGGAGCAGAACTCCACCCTGTTTTCCAGAATTCTTCCAACACTCCACCCCCTTGTTGGAAGAATATACCTCAGAACTCTGAACAAGAAGGTAATAAGGGAAGCGAGGTCCATCAAGTCCCAGAGAAGGCTGTTTTGTGTTCCCAAGAAAGACTCAGACAAACTCAGAGTCATTCTAGACTTGTCTCCACTCAAGTTCATCGAGAACAACAAGTTCCGGATGCTTACTTTGCAACACATAAGGACTTCTGCCAAAAGGGGCGTACACGATCTCAATAGACCTAGCAGATGCTTACTGGTATCTTCCGATGAGTCGCCCTTTCTCCTCCTACCTAGGATTCAAACTACAGAAGAAGAAGTTTGTCTTCAGAGCAATGCCCTTCGGACTGAACATAGCCCCAAGGATATTCACGAAGCTAGCAGACACAATTGTCCAACAGCTACGCGCTTAAGGAGTTCAAGTGGTAGTATATCTAGACGATTGGTTGGTGTGGGCAGCATCCAAGACTACTTGTCTGCAGGCAGCCAACAAGATGATCCAGTTTTTGGAATACCTGGGCTTCAAGATCAATCGCAAGAAGTCTCGTCTCTCTCCAGCTCAACAGTTCCAGTGGCTAGGAATCCAATATAACTTGAAGTCACACCACCTCTCCATTCCATCCCAGAAGAGGAGAGAAATAGCGGGATCTGTCAGGAGACTAATCCGTCATAAGAGGATTTCAAGATGCCAACAGGAAAGAGTACTGAGCTCTCTCCAGTTCGCAGCAGTGACAGACCCGGTGCTAAAGGCATGTCTGAAAGATGCGTGAGGAGTCTGGAGGAAATACGTTTTAAACGCTCGAAGAGATCAACTAAGGTTGACCCCGATCTTGTTGCGCACGCAGTTAAAGCCATGGTCAACAGCCAAGAGCCTAGCGTGGACAATTCCCCTGCAACCACCACAACCATCATTGGTGATACACACGGATGCCTCCTTGTAAGGATGGGGAGGCCATTGTCACGACAAAAAAGTGCAAGGGAATTGGTCGCACCAGTTCAAAACCTTTCATATCAACATTTTGGAAGCTATGGCAGTTTTCCTGACGTTGAAGAAACTATCCCCTCGCAGATCAATCCACATCAGATTGGTCCTGGACAACGAGGTGATAGTAAAGTGTCTAAATCGACAAGGCTCGAGATCACCCCACATCAACCATGTGATGTTAGCCATCTTCTACCAGGCCAGGAGGAAGTGATGGCACCTATCAGCAGTTCACCTACAAGGCGGACGCTCTATCCAGGCGAGAGCCCATAGAGACAGAATGGTCCCTAGACGCAGACTAATTCTCCTTCATCTCGGAAAAAGTCCCGGAACTGCAGATCGACCTCTTCGCAACGAGCGATAAGAAGAATCTATCTCGTTATGTAGCCCCTTACATGGACCCTCAAGCAGAAGCGATGGATGCCATGTCCCTCACCAGGAACAGGTGGAATCGTATTTACCTGTTTCCACCATCCAATCTCCTGCTAAGAGTCCTCGACAAGCTAAGATCCTTCAGAGGGACTGCAGCAGTAGTAGCCCCCAAGTGGCTCAAAAGTAATTGGTTCCCTATAGTCTTAGAGCTGAAACTGAAGCTGTTTCCTCTGCCGAATCCATTACTATCTCAACTGGTCCAGAAGTCGACTGTCTACACTTCATCTTCGAGAACCAGCAACCTACATCTCATGATTTTCTCGTCCTAGCAGCGAACAAGATTAAGACCGTCGGCTCCGCCGAAACCGATCTCCTGGTCTTTGGATAAAGTGTTACAATTTGCTTCGGAAATTGACAATCAAACTGCGTCTATGCGTGATCTGACTCAAAAAGTGATTTTTCCAATTGCTATGGCTTCTGGTGTTTGTGTTAGTGAGAGTGTGGCTCTCTCAAGAGACGAGGGTCACATTGAATTTACGGATAATGGTGAAGTTAACTTATATCCTGATCCTACTTTTCTGGCTAAAAATGAGCTTCCCTCTAAACGATGGGGACCGTGGAAAATAGTTCCCCTCGTAAGTGATCTCACCCTGTGTCCAGTGCAGTGTTTATCTTTTAAGAACAGAGCATTTTAAAGGTGGTCAATTATTTAACGGTGAAACAGTTGGATCAGATTTGTCTGAAACAAGTGAGAGCAAAGATACATACAGTACATACATACAGTATACCAAGGCACTTCCCCCAATTTTGGGGGGTAGCCAACATCAAGCAAATGAAACAAAAAAGGGGACCTCTCATCTCTACGTTCCTCCCAGTCTGAGAAGGGACTCAACCGAGTTCAGCTGGTACTGCTAGGGTGCCACAGCCCACCCTCCCCTGTTATCCATCACAGATGAAGCTTCATAACGCTGAATCCCCTACTGTTGCTACCTCCACAGTCATCCAAGGCACCCGAGGAAGCAGCAGGGCCTACCGGAACTACGTCACAATCACTTGCCATTCATTTCTATTTCTAGCACGATCTCTTGCCTCTCTCACATCTATCCTCCTATCACTCAGAGCTTTCTTCATTCCATCCATCCACCCAAACCTTGGCCTTCCTCTTGTACTTCTCCTATCAACTCTTGCATTCATCACCTTCTTTAGCAGACAGCCATTTTCCATTCTCTCAACATGGCCAAAGCACCTCAACACATTCATATCCACTTTAGCTGCTAACTCATTTCTTACACCCGTTCTCTCCCTCACCACTTCGTTCCTAACCCTATCTACTCGAGATACACCAACCATACTCCTTAGACACTTCATCTCAAACACATTCAATTTCTGTCTCTCCGTCACTTTCATTCCCCACAACTCCGATCCATACAACACAGTTGGTACAATCACTTTCTCATATAGAACTCTCTTTACATTCATGCCCAACCCTCTATTTTTAAATAAAAAACTTACCCGCTGGTTATATAATTTCTAAAGTCTCTTGACGTCGGCAGCAAATTCAAAATCTCGCGGTCTATCACAGATATGCCAGGTGTACACTAGCGCCCTCATGGTACAACAGGTAGAACTATACCCAACTTCAGATTTTCTCCTGCTGCCATAGCTGGCTGTTCATTGGAAATTCTGTCTCGCTTTATTACTCAATTTTGGACGTTATTTGGTGATGTACTAGGTGTTTTTAGTTTGGGCTATCGCTTAATTGATTTACTTTTCATCAATTCTTGAAATCTTTGTGTTGGGGTTATTTTAAAGAATTTAACCTTTGTTTCTGTTACCGGTCTCTCTCTCTTAACCTTTCAATATGGCCGACCCCTCCCCTGTTATTCGGAAGTGTGTTAAAGGTTGTCGTACTCAACTTCCTAAGGCTTCTATAGATCCACATAATATTTGCAGTAAATGTAGGGGAAAATTATGTTCTTTTGAGGATCGGTGTAATGAATGCGCTTCTTTAACTGATGATGAATGGGTAACGTATGAACGTTATATTAAGAGATTAGAGAGGGACAGGGTTAGTCGCAGTTCTTCACGCTCTGTTGATTTAACCTTGCCTAGTGTCATTGATCCTTTTCCTTCCCCCGTAGTGGTAGATCAACAACCAAAGGAACCATCTATGAAGGATATGTTTACCGCTATCCAGGCTCTCGGTGAAAAAGTGGAAGCCTTAGCGGCGGATAGAAATCAGATTTTATCCGAAATCAATGTACTGAAAAATCGTGAATCTGTAGGAAATGTGAAAAGTGTTCCGAATGTGTTCAGTGTTGTGGAGGGTGCGTCTGTTTGATCTTGTCGTTCGCCCAGCCTACGACCGCTTTCAAGCTCCCGAACCCATGGGAGAAGTAATGTCGGACGGCAAAAGGGAACGAGAGGCTTCATCAATCGTTCAGACGTCCCCTTAAGCGTTCCTGCTACCGTAGCACAGGTCACTCACCCCCATCATGGAAAAGATGAGGTTAGTGTGTTATCGCCGTCCTCCGATGAAGGCTCGGGCAGCGAAGCCTGGCGTCACGCATCCAGACCACTCAAAAGAAAGTCACATTCGGTCGCTCAACGTCACGATTCGCCTAAGAGTCGACCAGGCTGTAGTTCTTGGGATACACCTGAACGTTTCCCTTCTCCTTTTCGTGACGGCTCTAGGCATTCGACTCATGATTCTATTGAGCAGCAACGTCAACAACAAGTGCGTCCACGCGACGGCTCTCGCTAGTTGACTCATGGCATAGAGCGTCAGCGTCAACAATATGCGGACGCTAGGCGTCCACGCGACGACACACGGCAGTTGACTCCTGGCGTTGGGCGTCAGTCCATTCAACAGCAAGCGAACGCTAGGCGTCTGCGTAACGACACGTGGCAGTTGACTCCTAATGTCGAGTGTCAGTCCATTCAACAGCAAGCGGATGCTAGGCATCCGCGCGACAACCCACAACAGTTGACTTCTGATGTCGAGCGTCAATTCATCCAACAGCAAGCGAACGCTAGGCGTCCACGCGACGCCACACGACAGTTGACCCTTGACGTCGAACTTCAGTCTATTCATGGCGTCACACATCAGTCGACATCGACCTCTCCTCTTCAGTTAGAGGCTGTTACCCAGACTATAGGCGAACTTAAGCGAAAGACTAATGATCGCACACTAGAGGCAATTATTGAGCATGGCAAGCGTTCCCATTCTGACATTGACGCTTCGGTTCAGGCTGCAGCAACAGCTGCACTGCCAGAAGAAGAACCTGAAGAAGTTTCTGACATTTACGAACCATTAGAAGCCGTTTCAGAAGAGGAAGAAGAGAAACATTATCAACATTCGGTAGACCTTAAGAAGTTGATGCTGATTTTCACCGGCCTTTTCCTGACCACTTTACCCCTGTGGCTCCTCGTTCTCCTCCATCGGAATTTACCTTAGGGAAGGCGACTAAGATACCTATTTACACTAAGATGGTGCTCTCACGCTCGTCTAAACGAGCCTTGAAGTTAATGGGTTCCTGGATGGAGTCAAAGAGGACTCTTGGTAAAACGGCCTTTGCGTTTCCACCTGCAAGACTTGCTTCCAAGTCCAGTGTTTGGTACGAGACTGGGGAAGTTCTGGGCTTGGGAATGCCTGCATCTGCCCAGGGAGATTTCTCTAGTCTAGTAGAATCTTCTCGTCGGCTTGCCTTGAGAAAAACGAAGGTATGGTGGTCAATGACAGAGTTTGACCATTTGCTTAAAGGCTTGTTTAGAGCCTTTGAAGTGTTTAATTATTTAGATTGGTCATTGGGAGCCTTAAGTAAGAAAGTCTCTAAAATGAAAACCACAGATACTACGGGTCTTATTCATTTGATGTCCTGCATGGACAAAGGTGTCAGGGATGGCTCTAACGAGTTGGCTGCCTTATTCACGGCTGGAGTAATTAAGAAGAGGGATACTATGTGTTCCTTTCTCTCAGCGGGAGTCTCACCCTACCAGAGATCGGAATTACTATTCTCCCCGCTGTCGTCTACTCTTTTTCCACAGGAGTTGGTAGGGGAGATTGCCACTGCTCTTACCCAGAAGGCCACACATGACCTAGTGACCAATACGGCCAGGAAAGCTCTTCCCTCTTCGTTTTCCAAAGGAAAATACTTCTGGGGTACGACCGTCTCAGCCCTTTCGTTGCAAACCCACCGGAAGGGGTTCTTTCAGACCCAGTGGAGGGAAATCTAAGAAGAGAGAAGTCAAGACTGGCCGAGGTAGAGTCTGACTGCCCTATCCTTCAGACAGCAGTAGGGGCTAGGCTGAACTACTTCTGGAAGGCCTGGGAGAAGAACGGAGCAGACCCCTGGTCCGTTCAGGTGTTGAAGAAGGATACAAGATCCCATTTATATCAGATCTTCCACTAGTCACAGATCCGGTGAATCTTTCGCCCAAGTACAGGGAGGGACCAAAGAAGCAGGCCATGTAGCTTCAGGTGTCTCTATTATTAGGGAAGCAAGTAATAGAGAGGGTGCAAGAGTTAACATCTCTGGGGTTTTACAACCGGCTATTCCTAGTCCCCAAGAGTTCAGGGGAATGGAGATCCGTTCTGGACGTAAGTCTCCTAAATGTTTACGTCCAGAATACAACGTTTACCATGGAGACTCAGAAGACGGTTCTGGCAGCGGGGTAAGGAAGGGCGATTGGATGGTTTCATTAGACCTCCAGGATACCTACTTCCATATTCCAATACATCCCACTTGCAGATGTTATCTGAGATTCATGTACCGGAACGAGGTGTTTCAATTCAGAGCATTATGTTTCAGTCTCAACACTGCTCCTCTGTTGTTTACCAAGATTATGCTGAATGTAGCAAGCATGCTGCACTCAAGGAGAATCAGGGCCTCTCTGTACCTGGACGATTGGCTTATAAGAGCCGCCTCAGCCGATTGCTGTCTGAAGGACTTAAGAATGACACAGGAATTGACCAAGGAAATGGGACTCCTGGTGAGTTCGAAAAAATTGCAACTGACTCCATCCCAGAAGATTCTTTATTTTGGGATGGAGATTCACAGTCAGAGTTTTCAGGCTTTTCCATCGCCTGTAAGGATCCATACAGCTCTCCTAAAACTTTAGGACTTTTTAAAGAAGGACCTCAGCTCAGTAAGGGAATGGATGAGCCTTCTAGGGACTCTCTCATCATTAGAGAAGTTCGTGACTCTGGGGAGGTTACAGTTTCATCTCAATTGGCATTGGGAGAAGGGGGACAGTCTCGACAGCGAGAGCATTCCCTTAACAGACTCCATAAAAGAGCATCTTCAGTGATGGAACAACGAACACAGACTGAAGGAAGGTCTGTCATTACAGCAGAAGAGCCCAGACCTCGTGTTGTTTTCCGACGCCTCAAACTCGGGGTGGGGAGCAACATTAGGGAAGAAAGAGATCTCGGGCCAGTGGACAAAAGAGCAGAGTACTCTCCATACAAACCAAAAAGAACTTTTGGCAATACATCTGGCCCTCAAAGGCTTCGAAGAGGATATCCTGGGCAGAGTAGTCCAAATCAATGCGGACAGCACCACAGCCCTAGCGTATATAGCAAAGCAAGGGGGACCCACTCGTGGACTCTGTACGAGATAGTGAGGCCTCTTCTTATATAGGCAGAGGAAAGGAAAGTGACATTGTTAACTCAGTTTATTCAGGAGATCAACAATGTAAGTGCAGACAGACTCAGCAGGAAGAATCAAGTTCTCCCCACAGAATGGATTTTGCACGAAGAGGTCTGCAAGAGTCTGTGGCGGTTATAGTGATGGCCTCTCGTAGACCTTTTTGCAACCGCAAAGACAAAGAGACTGGAGTGTTATTGCTCACCGGTACCGGATCCCGAAGCCATGCACATAAATGCTTTCCTAATGAATTGGTCACACATGGCGGTGTATGCGTTCCCTCCGTTCAAGATCCTCTACAGTGATATAGAAGTCCTTGTCCCACGAAAAAACCAGGATGACTCTGATTGCTCCGTTCTGGCCATCAAGGAGCTGGTTTCCAGAGGTACTGGAATGGATGGTAGATTGCCTGAGAAGCCTTCCTTTAAGACCAGATCTTCTCAGACAACCCCACTGGTGTCGAAACCACCTAAACCTCCAAGCTCTACGTCTGACTGCCTTCAGACTATCGAAAAACTCGCTAGAGCTAGAGGCTTTTTGAAGAAGGCAGCCAAAGCTATTACGAGAGCTAGGAGGCCTTCCACCATCAAGGTGTATCAGTCTAAGTGGGAGTTATTCAGAGAATGGTGTAGAGCTAACTCGGTTTCTACTTCCAGTACCTCTTTAGCTCAAATAGCAGATTTCTTCTTAGACCTTAGAAATGAACATAACTTCTCATCCTCTACAATCAAAGGTTACAGAAGTATTTTTGGGCTCAAGCCATGACGTCCTGATGGAAGGTTCCTTTAGTAGCTTCCCAAGGGTATTTATGACTACAGTGATATTCCCAGAGAATCAAACCAAAGGTTTCACAGAATTCTAACTTCTGGCGTGAGTACCTTTAAGATTACTCTCAAGGGTATCGTATATAATCAGGGGACGTATTCTTGACACGCCACATGGCAATCTGTACCCCGAATAGCATTTAGGCTTCGAGGGGGATACGTGGCAGAATTAGAAGGGTAGCCGCAATAAAGATTACCCTGGTTCCCCTACTACTATCGTATCACAACCGCGCCAACTCCCTCTGGCGGTCATTCCTTTACCTGTAGCGACTCGCTACGATGGTGTTCCCTGTTGATTTGACATTTTCGAACGATTTATAGGAATCTTTATGCTTTCTAAGGCTTCTCTCTCCATCCAGAAAGTTGAGTATTTATTCTATACAATATGTATTTTAGTTCCAGCCTCACAATGAATTTAGTGTAATTATTGTGTTTAGATCTACGCCGATCACCGGTGTCGCCATTGGCACCGTCGTTCATTGGGCATGTGTTATTTAAATAGCAGAACGACATTTCTGGTTTAAAAAGCTTTAATTGTTATTATGAAAGCTATTTAAGCATTTTATATTGTAAAGATATTTATATGTATAATTTTCCCTTTTTTCTGTGTCGATCGTATATGTCAGAGTTTTGGTGATTTTAGGTTACCGAGATCTCGCCTTGTCCAGGTAACCTAGCCTAACCAACATATACTTTCGTCATTTCCCCGATTACCCTTGTGTATCGGTTATCATTCCTTGGAGATCGATATCTCCTGGAATTATATTAGCCGTTACTAGTCTCGTTTAGAGATTTATGGGTAATCTCTCTTCCCTCTGCGTTGGCCTTGAATTTCGAATTCAGGCATGACTAGCCTAGAGTTTTCTGTCTCATCCCTTAACGGCAGACGGCAAGTTTTGGGATTCGATCAGAACCTCAGAGTATTTAGTCTTTTGTCGGCAGTCGGTCGGCGGGGTGATTGCATTCCCCTGCTGGCTGAGCTGCCGGCATAGGAGGCTAGCCCTCCCTAGATTACACCTGAAGTGGTCGAATTTTGCCGCCACCTTCTCCCTGTGGTCTAGTAGACTAGTCCTATGCTCGCAGACCCTAGGCTGTAGAGTCATATACTTTTGTGGCCTAGGATGGTGCCGGCATTGGAACTCTTGTTTCTCCCTTGTTGAGAGGAACGGCATGGACTGCCGTCTCCTTAACTGTATTAGCACCTCCTAAGCTGGAGAATAGTTGATTCTCCTGCCGCCTGTGGTTGTGCCGGTACTGAAACAGAGTTTCTTCAAGGTGTGTAGGTCCGGCAATATTGCCGGTCCCTCCCATACCTCATATAGGACCCCCCCCCTCTCTGTTCTTTTACGATGACTGAGCCATTGTCTTTCCTGAGCCGGCGTCCTGCAACCTTAACGTTGCCGGTGGGTTGCCGGAGCCGGCCAGACCTCCTCTCCTCAGCTGACGGCTTCCAGCGGCCATGACAGCTGTAGGTGGGAGGTCCCTTTTGTCACCAAGGTTCTCCAGTTCTCCCTTGAACTGCTGGGCACAACTTCTGTTGTCGGCGTATTGCTCTGGCCGGCAATAGACCGGCACAGATAGGTACTGACTCAGTTGGTAGCATGCCGACTGTACTCGTGCTGCCGGAGGCTGGCCTACAGTGGTAAGCCGGCAATAGTACTATGGCTAGATGGAAGCCTGAATGGTACATTCTTCCCTTCCAATTGAACCTTCTTTTCGGAGAAAGGCAGTAAAATTAGACTTTTACTTCCTTTATTACTGTATACATATACAGTAATAGATAGCCTTCACCCCATACTTTCTCTCTCTCTCTCTTATCTAGCTTGCTAGATGCTCCGGCAAGAGCTAGCTAATCCGGCAACATGCTGGCTGAACTACAGTATGTGTCTATACAGGTAGTCAGTATATTTGCAGTATAGTATATACAGCAGATGGATAACTAATGTATTTATTATACTAATAGTTATTTCCAATATATCTTGGGTATCCCTGCCTAGATATTTGCTGAATCCAATCCTATATTGATAGAATAATATTTCGTCAATATTCTGATTTGAAATCAGTTTCCATTTACCCTGCAATATTGAATTTCGTGAAGGGCTGGTGGTGTGACACCTCTAACCCCTAAAAGGGGAGAGCCCTTATCCCTAAGTTTCCCTGATCAGGAAGCTCCCTGATTTAATATTGTAATTGAGGTCACAGCAAATAGATTGGTTGGGATGCACAAATATATGTCTTTTATTTTTCTAATCAACATATCTTGGGTACCCTTGTGCGAGCTTCTGCTGGTGCCGCTCCTATATCGAAAGAATGGCATTCCTTCGATACTCTGATTGTGAAATCAGTCCTCCTTACCTCACAGTGTTAAGTATAGAGGGGGACAGTGCTTGTACACTTCCTTACACCTAGGTGTTCGACCCCCTTTTTCTACCGGGAATTCCCCGGTTGGAGGAATCTCCTTATCTTAATACTGAGGGGAGGTAACAGCATTGGCTCACTGGGGATACACAGGTATGTGTCTCCCACTATCTCTTTTAGCTTTCTGTCCTAAGCTATTTTTATCAAAAGATGATTTTTGCAAATTGTTTATTAGTGCAATAATCAATTGAATACTCATTTCTGTTCTCCTTTCCTTACAGGAGGGACACCAGATGATGCATCGCAGTCTTCTGCAGTAATAAAGATGAGTATTTTCACAGACATAATATATGCAGGTTCATGCCCCCAGCAATATTATTTCCAAATCCCCAACCCCATCTGAGACCCTCTGACCTGTAAGTAGGTCAGACTTTACTGTCGAAGGTCTCGAAAAAACCCAAGTTAATATAACACATTTGGGTATGAGATTTCTAAAATCTCTCCAAAACCATACCTACCTATTTTACAGCTTCCTAAAGGACATCCTGGCCCCTATCCCTCCTTTCTCCACTCCAGTTCGAGGAGAGGAGGTGAGGATTGGGGTAGCCCCCCCCCCTCTCGCTGCCAGTGCATACAAGATGGCAGTCTCAAGCTGTCGAACTACGGTTGGTTTGGTTTCAGAAGTTATCTCAAAAATGCGGTTCAGTTGAGAACTCGCAAAAATACGAAAACTCTACGGGAATTGGACTGAAGATTTCACTTATTCATTTCGATAACTAACAATTTAGTGTTCCCTTTAAAGTTTTTAAGGTCTTAAGCTCCCCCAAATCCCCCAACCTTGCCTCACAAGGATGGTGTGGTTGCAGATACTAACGGCACTAATGAATCTGAGCAAGACTCGAACCCCCGGCTGGCAAACACCAGGCAGAGACTCTCATTCAGGCCACACGTTGTAGTGATAACAATGACGGCAGTCATTGATTCACTGTCACATCCGACTCCACCGCCGAGAGCCAGCATTGCGTGCCCTTGGTCACCACCCGGTCAATAGCTGAGTTGGTATGCCTTCAATAACCGGCGGACTGCCGACAGCCCGAGGAGTCGCCAATGGTTCAGAGGGCTGCTGACTATGCGTATAGTTTTCACCACTACCCAGTCACATTGAATACTGGCTAGGATGGTGTGACTTCTGTCAGCGACCCGCTGACAGCCAACAAGTCACTGACATGCCGGAGAACTGCTAGCCATATCGGTACTGAAGTACTGTGCCAGTTAACTTACCCCCAAGTACTAGCCTTGACAGTAATATGCCAGTTGTATAGGGGTATACAATACCCTGTACATCTGTAGTATAGGACCATATCACAGACAGAAATCTTTGGTACATAACCATACAATAGAATGGTTTTCCAGTATGCTGTGCTTCTAAGCACAATCTCTTGCTGAGACCTACCCCTTTTTTCTACGCTGACTCTTCATCAGCCTCTTTGATTCTCATTATTAAATCCCCGGAAGTAGGCGCTGTTTACGCTACTCTATCCTTATGGGCTTGAATCTTCCATCAGGCCCTTCTTGAAAGGAGATGCCCTAGAATCAATAATTAGGAAGGCCGCAGCAGTTGGCTGGAAGGATTCACACGTATGTGTCTCTCCTATTCTTTTCCAGCGTACTTATCCTAAGCTTTATACAATAGAAAGGAATCTTCTATTACAGTGAAACACTGAAAAGCTGATATAGGCAAACGGTCAGGTTTGGCCTAAAAGGAGGACGGAAGGGTTTCTTAGTTTTCCTTGGGATGTTAAACAGCATCCCACAGTTACAATGACCGTTGTTCCACAGACAGTCAGATATGTACACCTTCTGATCATGTGAAGCAAACAGACGCTTCTGGTAGGAGGGAAGTTCCTCCTGGATCGCTTGACCTTCGATCCTTGGGTCCAAGGCCTAACCAAGATGAGACTAGAATGGAAATGGACATATCTCCACCATCCTTTCCTCAACTCTTTTTATATTCAAATCCCCCTAGAAGAGTATACCTTAGAGCTCTAGAGCATACTAGCGGTGAGGAAAGTAGAGTCCATCGATTTCCAATGAAGGCTGTTTAGTGTTCACGTGAAAGACTCAAGAAAACTCTGAGTCATTCTGGCCTTGGCACCACTCAACAAGTTCCAATAAAACGCAAGTTCAGAATGTTAATCCTTCTGAACATAAGGATCTTATTCAGTAAGGGGTGTTGATAATCTAGCCAGACCTGGAAGATGTCTATCAGCAGCTTCCAGTCAGTCACCCCCTCCCCTCCTACCTAGGATCCAAGTTACAGAAGATAACAAATATCCTAGACAAGATTCTCAACGGACTAGATTCAGTCCTAGGATCTTCACGGAATTAGCAGACACAGTCAAGCGAAACCAAGCTTAGAATGAGTTCAGGCAACAATGGCCCTGGACGACAGGCTGGGGTGGGTAGCATTCGAAACGACTGTCTATGAGCATCCGTGGAGATGATCCGGCCCCGGAACATCGAGGATGCAAATAACTCGAAGAAGTCTCGATTCTCTCCAGCTCCGGGGCTTCAATGTTTTTAGAAAATCATTGAAACCTGTAGTCACCCTAATGCTCCTTTCCCTTGGGGATGTAAAAGGAGATCGCAAGGTCTGTCAAGAGACTATTGTAATCAGTCAGGATTCCATGACGCTAACAGGGAGGAGTTTCGAACTCTCTCTAGTTCACGATAATGACAGACCCAGTGCTACGTCCACAACTGTAAGATGCGTTAAGAGGCTGGAGAAGATACGCATCAAACGCTTGAAGAGATCTAATAGGACCAATGATGGACATTCCCTCTTCGCCTACCCTACAATGACCAAAGGCCTCGGACCCGTAGGCCATTTTATCCCTGTAATGGGTGTAGAAACTCTCCACACAGATCAGACCTCCTCAGGTTGATCTGGGGCATCGAAGCGATAATGAGGCGTCGAAACTGTCGAGGATAAGGGACGTCCCATTTCATTAGGAAATGCTAGCCATCCCTTCCTTAAGGGAATGGCGCCTAACAGCAGCTCTTTTATATATGATCCGCAAGGTGACAGCGGATGCTCTTCTCGGGTTCAACCCAATAGAGTTGGAATGGTACACGGACGTAGACCCATTCCCTCCCAGATGGGAACAAGTCCCCGAGCTGCAGATCGTTCTCTTCATCACGAGCGTTATCAAGATACTATCTCGTTATCTAGCCCCATACGAGGATCCTCTAATGGAGGTAACAGATATCATGTCTCTACAATAGAAGTGATGGACTTAGAATTCCTAAGATGCCAGAGTTCCTTGACTCACTCATGTAAGTATTTCTCATATCTTTGTATGCTTACAAACAATGGATAAGGACACTGATATTGGTTCCGCAATATATACAATCCTTGAGACCGCTTGTATTCTCAGCGTATACTTATGTTTGTTCATACAATATATGCTACCTTGAGGCCCCTTTTCTAACGTCCAAAAATTACTCTTCCCTGCAGGGGGCAGGAAGCACTAACATTGTTATGCTTAGTGATAATGACGGATAACGGTAACGTCATTTGTCTCAATTGGCCCTTTTGGCCGTAGAAATGTTGTCCCAAGGTTAAGGCACTGACAAAAATCCACAGATACATTAATTCTCTGGTATGCTTCCATCAGGACGTCATGGCTTGAACCCAAAAAACGTATTTTGAGCGAAGCGAAAAATCTATATTTGGGTGAGATGGCCATGACGTCCTAATGGACCCACCCTTCTTTTCTATGAAAAGATCTTCACGGTTTCCCCCCCTGATCTACTGTATCTGTAGCACCTTGCTCAACGCTACAAGGAATGACCGCCAGAGGGAGTTGGCGCGGTTGTGATACGATAGTAGTAGGGGAACTAGGGTAACCTCTAATGCGGCTACCCTTCTAATTCTGCCACGTATCCCCCTCGAAGCGTAAAGGCTATTCGGGGTACAGATTGCCATGTGGCGTGTCAAGAATACGTCCCCTAATTGTATACAATACCCTTGAGAGTAATCTTAAAGGTACTCGTGCCAGAAGTTAGAATTCTGTGAAACCTTTGGTTTGATTCTCTGGGAATATCACTGTAGTCATATATACCCTTGGGAAGCTACTAAAGGAACCTTCCATCAGGACGTCATGGCCAACTCACCCAAAAATAGATTTTTCGCTTCGCTCAAAATCCGTTGTTGGCTACAGTTTTTAGACATAGGAACTTAGACCTCTCCAATAATAAAGATTTACAGGACCTACTTAGGTCTTTTGATACTTCCATGGGAAAACAATCAGAATCACTTGCCTGGAATTTGGATGTAGTACTTAAATTCCTCATGAGTGACAGATTTGAGCCTTTAAAATCAGCTTCATTTAAAGATCTTACTATGAAAACTTTGTTTCTAGTTAATCTAGCCACTGCTAAAAGGGTTAGTGAAGTCCACGCTTTAAGCAGGAATATTGGTATCCGAGATGGAAAAGCCATTTGCTCCTTGCAGTTGGGGTTTTTGGCCAAGAATGAAAATCCTTCTCGGCCTTGGCCCAAATCCTTTGAGATTCTCAACCTTTATGATGTGGTGGGAGACGAGTTGGAGAGGGTGCTTTGCCCTGTAAGAGCATTACGACTCTATTTGGACAGAACTAAGAGTTTGAGAGGCGACTCAGATGCTTTGTGTTGTGTAGTTCGAAAACCCTCTCTGACCATATCAAAAAATGCCTTATCCTTTTTCATTAGGCTCTTAATTAGAGAAGCTCACGTCCAGTGTGATGAGACAGATCAGAGGCTTCTCAAAGTGAAGACACATGAAGTCAGAGCGGTAGCGACCTTAGTGGCTTTTAAACAGAACCGTTCTCTGCAAAGTTTGATGAATACGACCTTTTGGAGGAGTAAGTCAGTATTCGCATCTCATTGTTTAAAACGTTCAGAGGACTGTTATACATTGGGTCCATTTGTAGCAGCGAATGCGGTAGTAGGTGATTGATCTACCACTACGTTCCCTTTTCCTAATACCCTTTTTTTTTCTCTTGGAACTTGGTTTTTTAGTTTTGATTGTATGTGGAGATTGGTCGTCAATCTTCCGCAATCTATGGTTTGGTCAGGTGGTCAATTTGTTCCTAGAATGCACGTAACAAGGGTACTAGTTGAGGTCCTGTCATGTTATAGGTTATTGCACCGTTTGACAGCTCCTAGAGATCATCACCCCCCTGGGTGGACCACTGGATCTCTAAGGATAGCAGACAAAATGAGGCAGAGTATCATTGCTGTCAGCGTCCTTATCAGGTTAGAACCTCTTAAGTTGTTTAAGTAACTCTTAAGTGAATTTCCAATTATGCAGCTGTCTGTGACCCACCACCAATGGGTGTCAATCAGCCATTATATAACCAGCGGGTAAGTTTTATATTTAAAAATGATATTTTCATAAAATAAATTTTTGTATATACTTACCCGCTGGTTATATAAGTTAAAAACCCACCCTCCTCCCTTCTAGAGACCATGGGGCATGGAAAATCTGAAGAAGTTGTGTATAGTTCTATCTGTTGTACCACGAGGGCGCTAGTGTACACCTGGCATATCTGTGATGGACCGTGAGATTTTGAATTTGCTGCCGGCGTTAAGAGACTTTAGCCATTATATAACCAGCGGGTAAGTATATTCAAACATTTATTTTATTAAGAAAATATAATTTTTTTACTACTCCCTTAACTGCCCCCAACACTTTGCACCCTTCATTCATTCTTTGACGTACATCTGCTTCCACTCCACCATTTGCTGCAACAACAGACCCCAAGTACTTAAACTGATCCACCTCCTCAAGTAACTCTCCATTCAACATGACATTCAACCTTGCACCACCTTCCCTTCTCGTACATCTCATAACCTTACTCTTACCCACATTAACTCCCAACTTCCTTCTCTCACACACCCTTCCAAGTTCTGTCACTAATCGGCCAAGCTTCTCTTCCGCATCTGCAACCAGTACAGTATCATCTGCAAACAACAACAGATTTACCTCCCATTCATGGTCATTCTCGTCTACCAGTTTTAATCCTCGTCCAAGCACTCGAGCATTCACCTCTCTCACCACTCCATCAACATACAAGTTAAACAACCACGACAACATCAAACATCCCTGTCTCAGCCCCACTCTCACCGGAAACCAATCGCTCGCTTCATTTCCTATCCTAACACATGTTTTACTACCTTTGTAGAAACTTTTCACTGCTTGCAACAACCTTCCACCAACTCCATATAACCTTATCACATTCCACATTGCTTCCTTATCAACAATATCATACGCTTTCTCCAGATCCATAAACACAACATACACCTCCTTACCTTTTGCTAAATATTTCTTGCATCTGCCTAACTGTAAAAATCTGATTCATACAACCCCTATTAATCAGTACTCTACCATACACTTTTCCAAGTACACTCAACAAAGTAATACCTCTTGAATTACAACACTCATGCACATCTCCCTTACCCTATTATAGTGGTACAATACATGCACAAACCCAATCTACTCGTACCATTGACAACACAAAACACATATTAAACAATCTCACCAACCATTCAAGTACAGTCACACCCCCTTCCTTCAACTGCTCAGCTCTCACACCATCCATACCAGATCCTTTTTCTACTGTCGTTTCATCTAGTGCTCTCCTCACTTCCTCTATTGTAATCTCTCTCTCATTCTCATCTCTCATCACCAGCACCTCAACACCTGCAACAGCAATTATATCTGCCTCCCTATTATCCTCAACATTCAGTAAACTTTCCAAATATTCCGCCCACCTTTTCCTTGCCTCCTCTCCTTTTAACAACCTTCCATTTTCCATCTTTCACTGTCTCTTCAATTCTTGAGCCAGCCTTCCTTACTCTCTTCACTTCTTTCTAAAACTTCTTATTCTCTTCATATGAATGACCCAATCCCTGACCCCACCTCAGGTCAGCTGCCCTCTTTGCCTCACTCACCTTGCACTTTACCTCCACATTTTTCTCTCCATATTTCTCATACTTCTCGACACTATTACTCTGCAGCCATTCTTCAAAAGCCCTCTTTTTCTCTTCCACTTTTACCTTCACTCCTTCATTCCATCATTCACTGCCCTTCCTCATGCTGCCTTCAACAACCTTCTCACCACACACATCACTTGTAATCCCAACAAAATTTTCTTTTACTAACTTCCACTCCTCCTCTAAATTACCAGTTTCTCTTACTTTCGCTTCGTCATATGCCATATTTTATAAGAGCGGACCCGGCTAGTAAGCCATTGGGTCATGCTCCTAGGAAAGTGGCTTCCTCATTGAACTTCTTTCAGTATACAGTATGTCTTTTGAAGGATGTACAGGCTTATACTGGTTGGAAGTCCACCATGGTGCTCTTCAAGCATTATATGAAACAATTGGAAGAAATACATCATTTTGTGGTGGCCGCAGGTATTGTTATCAAACCCGCTGCAGCGATGTAGCCCTCAAGTGCATTCCTAGGCATTCTTCCAGCTTATTTTTTTTGATAAGTAAACTGTAGGTTTTTGTTTCATGATTATTAACAAAATTTGTTCCTACACTAAATACAAACCCGAATTCTAGCGCGAGCTGGAAAATACGGCAGAAAAACCTTAACAAGGTCGTTAATGACCGGACAGGTAATTACCCACCTGACAGTGGGGGGGGGACCGCCGGTCGGTAGCTGCTGTTTACCTTCAATCAAATTCTAGTCGTCGCAGTGGTAACACCACTGCTCCTGCTTTATTTGCTATTTGCTGGCAGACTAGCTTTTTTTTTTTTTTTTTTTTTTTTTTTTTTTTTTTTTTTTTTTTTTTTATTAATCCTTTTTCTTTTTCTTTGTAGATGATGTCCTCTATTTTGAGGAGGTGTTCATGACGCCTTTATGTCACTGCTGGATGTGGATCGCCTTTCCCTATGCCCCCGTTACGGAGGTCATGGGTGTTCAGCTACCCTGCGGAGGATGGGTTCCCCTGCCATGTATGTAGAAGTGGTCTTCACAGTACCTTCTCCTCCTCCTCCTCCACTTCATTGTCCTCCCCTCTTCGGAGGTTAGGAGGGAGAGATAGAGAAGAGGAAAGGAGAGATCGCACTCCTTTGCCCAGTCGTTGTCTCTGGAGTCACAGGCGACATAGGAGGAGACAAAATCGCTCTTGCTCTTCCTCGCCTTCTGTCTCTTCACGAGATGTCTCGCCGCTAGACTAAGCGCTCTCGTTACAAACTTAAGAGCGCTTCCTTCTTACCCTAACATAGGGCATCAAGAGCGTATGCGCCAACATGCGCATACGCTCCTACAAGAGCATAACTCCATCACGCGCCATACGCTCACCTGCGCACAAACTCCTGCGCGCCACCAATCTTCTGCGCAATGGCACTCTCCTGCGCGCCAGTGCTCTCCTATGTGCTCCCGCGCGCTAACATTCTCTTCTCCTGCACGTGCGCATACGCGCCCAGCACCATCCTACGGGACAGGTAAAACCTGCGCGTCAACTTTCTATTGTTAGAAGGTCTTCTGACAGACAAGGCAGCCATGCTGCCTTCTCCCTCAGCGCCAGTGCTTACCAACGTGCTAGCGCTTTGCAACACGCCAGCGCTTATCAACGCGCCAGCACTTACCGGCGCACCAGCCTTCTCCCTCATCCGCAAGGATATGCCCGCACACACGCGCGCCCATATGATTCCACTATGGGGAATTTTCTCCTGCGCGCGCACTCCCTACGGCTGGCACAGAAGTGCGAGATAACTCTCCCACACGCCCATTTACGCCTTCACCTAGATATTCTCACCGAAGAGACAGGCGAAATAGGAAGACTTTATCATTCTCGCTCTTTCTCACCTTCTGTCTCTCCCCGAGACTTCCTGCCTCGAAATTATATACACTCGTGCCACAAACCTGAGAAGAACAATCCCTCTCGTCATCGTTCTGCCCTGCTGTCGTCGTCGTGCGAGGGATCATCTATGAAATCAAGAGCGCGGCCAAGGGCAAAGCACGTCCTAACCTCGAACACTCTTCTTCGCATATTAGTTTGAGGGTCTCCGTCCGCTCTAGAAAAAGTCAGAAAGAGCACTTCTCCTTGTTTTTCTCTCTATCTTCAGAGAGATCGCTCTCGCCTTTGAATTCTCGATCTCTGACCCTATTGGGTCTCGTGACAAGGAAACCTCGGTTTCCCGGTGTGCTATCCCTTCGTTTTCTCACAGCTAGTTGCTGAAACCTCGGATATTCATGCATTTAGTCTCGCTGACACTTCGGTGTCTCGTGACAAGGGAGACTTCCGTTTTCCCGTTGCTCTAGCCCTTCGGGTTCTCGCAACACAAACTCTAGGGGCACGCACGTTCACGCTGAACCTTCGGGTTCTCGCAACACAACCTCTAGGGGCACGCACGATCACGCTGAACCTTCGGGTTCTCATGACACAAGTCATCAAGAGTGTTACTCTTAGGTCAGAGAGTCTTCGGATTCTTGTCACGCAGAGTGTTCGCGTACGCCCATCCAACACTACGCCCATAACAATCGGGTGTTTTACTCTTATGGCAGTCTTCAGACCCCAGTCACGCAGGTGTTCGCACACAATTAGCGCTATACATGCAAATCTCCGATCATACACTCGCGGGGTCAATCCCTCGCTCCCGTGTTTTAGACAAGACAACCTCCCTAATTCCTTTGCTCCCTAATGAGTTAAGGATTTCAAGTCTCTTGGAAACCTCGAAAGAAGATGCAGGGGTTCGCCCCTTCTTCTCTTCGGTTGAGAGCAGAAGGGAAAAGGGAAACGTGTTAGAGAGACTAAAAGAAAACACCCAGATAGCAGCAACGTAGAACGCGATGCCGAGGGCTTCGGCCGCTCTGTTCGTTATCCTGCGCTTCATGTGGCAGCTCATGAGCTGCCCATGTTACAAGGTAACACTCGTTGGCAACCTGCAACTTGATCAACTTATTGGGAAACTTAGATTGCTGACAGGAGGTTCGCCTCCAGGGATTAGAGATCCTTCCCTTACGAGGGAGTGATAACCTTCCTCGGAATTTGACTGCGTGAAAGATCCATCCCCCTTCCGAGGGAAAGCTTCCCCACTTCAGACAGTCAGCAACCTTCCCTCCTTCGTAAGGAGTTGCGAACAGCTCAATGAGTTTTACCTCTGCTATTTCGTCCCCGAAGACTGTGCTTTCTCCCCCGGAGCTGGGGAAAAGCAAGTCTACGGCTTATGCCTCCCTCGGGGGGAACTTCTCCCTGGGAGTATGCTTGGCTCAGGCGATGTCCTTCTTCGGGAGGACCTCTCTCTCGTTCACGAGAGGAGATTTTTACGCCTACGTTTTTTCCGTGAAACTGGGAGAAAACTTGCCTTAGGCAATGCCCTCCTTCAGAAGATCTCTCTCGTTCGCGAGAGAAAGATTGTTACGCCTTCGCTTTTTTCCCATCGAACTGGGGTGAAAGCTTGTCTTAGGCAATGTTCTCCTTTGGGAGAACTTCTCTCTCGTTCGCGAGATAGATTATTAAGCCTATGCTTTTTTTTCCCATGAATAGGGAGAAAGCTTGTTTTAGGCCAAGTCCCCCTTCGGGAGGACTCCTTTCTCGTTCACGAGAGGGAGATTTTTACACGAGAGGGAGATTTTTTCGCCTACGTTTTTTCCCTAGAACTAGGAGAAAACTTGTCTTGAGCAACGTCCTCCTCCGGGAGAACTTCTTTCTCGTCCGTGAGAGAGAGATTATTACGTCTATGCTTTTTTTCCATAGATCTGGGAGAAAGTTTGCCTTAGGCGATGTCCTCCTTCGGGAGGACTTCTCCCTCATCCGCGAGAGAAATTATTAAACCTACGCTTTTCCCCATAGAGAGGGGAGAAATCTTGCCTTTGGTAATTCTTCCTTCGGGAAGACTTTTCCCTCGTTGACAGAAAAGTTAATACGCCTACGCTTTTCCCCATAGGGCAGGGAGAAAGTTGGTTTTAGGCGATCTCCTTAGGGAGAACCTTCCTACCAATCACGAGAAGAAACTTGTATTAGTTTACTGATCTACGCTCCTCCCTCTTACGCTTTTTGGTTCTCCTCCAGGGGCGGAGCGAGACCCTTGTATTAAGCGACATTCTCCTTCGGGAGAACAAATCTACCCTGCGTAGGAGTTATTTTCATCCCTGATGTTCTCCCCCTCGTGCTGGTAGGAGACGTCTTTTTGATCCTACTGGTTCCCCTCATGTTGACCCCTCGGAGTCTCGTGACGATCACCCTTTCGCCGGGCGTGATCGAGAGCCTTTAAATTTTCGTCATGTTTATCCTACGGGTTCTCATGACCTTAGGAGTCCTTCGGGCCTCTGTCACGTTGGACTTTCGAGTTCACACGACTTGGAACCTTCGAGTTTCAGTTGTGCGGAGTAGTCGGGCTCTCGTAACAATTAGCACAGAGTGTCCGTGCACGCGCGCAATTAGCGCTATGCACACGATCATCGTCATTAAGAGTTTACTCTTATGACAGAGCCTTCCGACTCTTGTCAGCGGTCTTCACCATTACCTCCAGACACTCCGACTTCTACCCTTTCTATAAGAAAGATACGAGGGGTAAGATATAAGGTTTGTCTGCTACTCGCGTCTCCACTTTTTCCTGTAATAACACGCGAGGAATTATCGCAGCCTGAGGATTCCTCGTGAGTGCTGCCGTCGATTGACTTAGTATCCTCCTATTTAAGGACTCTAAGAACTATGTGTTATATCTCATGCCTCGGCGATTTGCATCTGTCTCCTCAACCCTTTGATTCTCCAGCCTTAGACAGGCTATGTATTGACAGTCTGGGTTTCGAGTCCTGCCCAGACTCGTTAGAGCCTTCAGTGCCCACAACCTTACCATCCTTGTAAGCTAAGGTTGGGGGGGGGAGCCTATAGATTTGTCTGCTGAGTCTTCAGCAGCCTCTGCCTGGCCTTCCCTGGTCCTAGCTGGGATGGAGAGGAGGCTTGGTCGTTGACCATATATGGTCAGTCTCTAGGACATTGTCCTAATGGCTAGTGCAATGTCACTGTCCCTCGCCTCTGCCTTTCTTGAGCGACCTTTAAACCTGGTCTGTTCTCCAAGCTCAGAGACGTCAACCTTCTCCTCTGATCTTAGATCCCTTCACGGCGAGGCTCACACCAGACTAATCCTTGAAGAGACACTCAACTCTTCCAGGCTCTTCTCAGTCACAGAAGCCTCGGCAAGGGAAGCGACTTCAATGTCCCTTCTGGCTTGACACGTGGTCTGATTCAGTCGGCTACCTTACGAGCCACAAGGACTTGTCAAACCAAACTCTAGGCAGACCCTACAAGAAGTCCTAACTGCTGGGGCTAAGACAATGGATTTCTTAACCGCTACAACAGCGACAATGTGAAGCAATTGGATCCTCAAAAGGAAGGATCAGTAATTCCCAGACTTCCTTTTGTACCTCAGTGAGGAAAGCTTCTCTCAATCTCGGCGATTTAGGGCTATCGCGCAGCCTTGAGCCTCATCTGTAGACGGAGAAGGGGTTGACCTCTCCGCCTCAGTAGAAACCACCTTGCTTGTTTCGGTGTTGGAGTGATCTTGCCCCCCCACTTGAGATTAGACCATTTCCTTGAGACGTGTCTTACGTTCGCTGAAGGGTCTGCCCTATGTGCCCTTAAGGGCCTCGGACTACTCTCTGAACCTTAAGACCGTCTTCCTCGTACCTCTGTCCTCCGCTAAAAGGGTCAGTGAGCTACATGGTCTGTCTTACGTCATCCATTCTGAGAGATGGGGGAGGGGGGGGGGCGGCGAGTGTCTCGCAACTTCGTACTGGGCTTGGTGGCTAGACTCATAATCCTTCCTCTACTGATGGGAGATTTCGAGAATTTCCACTCTCAATAGGTAACACAGGATGCAGTCCAGTCGTTACTATGCCCAGTCAGGGTGTCAAAGAAATATCTGAGGTGCACCAGACTTTTCAGACAACGTCTCCGTCATCTCTTCCTTGTAACAACAGGGTAAAGAAGAAAATCTCTCGCAACCTCATCTCTTTCGGACTTAAGAAAGTTATTGCGAGGTCTTTTCACGGAGACCCAGAAGCAGCACAACCCAGAGCCCATCAAGTTAGGGGAGTGGCTGCCTCTCTGGCGTTAAGAGATTTATCTCAGTCTCCTAAGTCTTAAGTGTTGCGGTCTGGAAACACCAATCTACATTCACTGCTCACTATTTGAGTGACGTGACACATAGGTCTCTAGACACCCTTTTTATAGGGCCTATTGTAACAGGTCAACAGATGCTGTTACTACCTTACGCCCTTTCAGGGGACAGTAGCCATTGGTTGAGGATTCTGGGTTACACTAGGTTTTTAGAAGGACATCCATCAATCTTCTTAGTCTCCTTCTCCCCACATCTGGGGATCCTAGTCTGTATCCAGTTTCAGCTGGACTCGCCAATGGTAATAAGGTATGATACTCATCTGATTCCTCTCACAGAGTATAAGTTATACTCGTGGTCACAAGGTTTCCCCTTGGCAAGGTCGGGTTAATCCTAAGTTTGAAGGGGTCCAAGTCGAATGTTCCTGACCCACTTCATCCTGAAACATTTGTTTCCATGAAGTTGCAAACCTTCAGTCGTACTGAGATTCTGGGGATCTACAAAGAAAGAAGATGACGGAAGATTGTTGCTTCAAAAGAGTCTAGTCTGAGGACTATCTTCCCTAAAGATAGGGAACTCCTTGGCCACCCTGGCCTCAAGACTAAGTCTCCTATAGTAAAGAATGAGAGTTTGTATTTAGTGTAGGAACAAATGACAAACTTATATCAGAGTTTGTATTTTTCCTAACATACAAACCCGAATTCTTTACACAAATCTTCTCTCCATCACTGCCCCCCTAGGATAGTCCTAACTAGAATCCGATTGAAGGTAAACAGCAGGTACCGACTGGTGGTCCCCCACCACTGTCAAGTGGGTAATTACCTGTCCGGTCATTAACGATCTTGTTAAGGTTTCTCTGCCGTATTTTCCAGCTCGTGCTAGAATATCTCGTATAGTAAAGAATTCGGGTTTGTATGTTAGGAAAAATACAAACTCTGTTATAAGTTTGTCATATTTCTTGATTTTCAGGATTCATTATCGTATCTCTGAATGACATATATACCTGATTTTCTATAGTACAGTTTACCTATTTTAGTATCGGTTAAACTATAGTTCAAATGATGTGTTTAGTTTTAAGACCATATATTTATCATTTGTCTAATTTTGTTTTATTTTTGTCATAAGCTCCTTCCAGTGTTTTATGACAGGTTAAATCATTTTTTTCCTTTGTGACACCTTGTGTACAAATATATTAGGGACGTATGCTTTGGTACAAAACATGATCTCGATGCTTATCATTTTAATTGTAATAATTCTTGATCTAGTTTTTGTAATAAAAGACTGTATATTGATGCCTGCCTTTCATTTCTAGCCCTAATTTTATTTTAGTGGCAATAAAATTAGTGTGCCATTTTTATTTTTCATCCTTCCTGAACATGTTAAAAATTGATTTGCTCCTACACTTGATACAAACCTGAATTCTTTACTATAGGACATATTCTAGCGCGAGTTGGAAAATACGGCAGAAAAACCTTAACAAGATCGTTAACGACTGGGCAGGTAGTTACCCTCCTGCTAGCGGTGTGGGACTGCCGGTTGGTAGCTACTGTTTACCTTCAGTCGAATTCTATCTATCGCAGCGGTAACAACGCTGCTCCTGCTTTTGTTTGACTGGCAGACTAGCCCTTCTTTTTTGTGTTTTTGATTAATCTATCTTTCTTTTTCTTTGTTAGATGTGATGTCCTCTATTATGAGGAAGTTTTCTGGGCACCTTTATGTAGCCACTGGAGGTGAATCCTCATTCCTTGTGCCCTGGGTACAGAGGTCATAGGTGTTCTGAAGGCTCCCCCTGCCAAGTATGTAGAGAGTGGTCACCCTCTCAGTGGGAGAAGCTCGAGAGAGGTAGAATAGGAAGTCCCAGAAGGACTCATTACCTTCATGTTCGCCGTCGAAAGGTAAGGCGTCTCGGGCCTCCTCTTCGGCCTCTCGTTCTCTCCCTTCAGACTCTTCCTTGCCTCCCTCCCCCAGGGGGAAGTCAAAGAAGAGACACCATTGATTTAACCCCCCATGCCTCTTAGTCAGGCCTCTCTTTATGGGGCAATGTTTTCCGCCACCAGGAATGACTCTCTTACCGCTTCCATTCCAGATCATGTACGAGAGGTATGGCCTTCCCTTGGACTTCCTGGTTATCCTTCGGAGGAAGTTTGGAACCAGTTCCTCGCGGGCAAGGTTGTGCCTCGAGTCCCTTCTGTGGAGTTCCGGACCTCGCCTATCTCCCGTCAACTCAGTTGGCGCCCGCTGAAGTTTCAGTGGATGTATTAACTTCAGCTCCTGCAGTGCCTACATCTCACACCGTTTGCGCTTCTACAATACACAGCGTCGCAAGCGCAAACATCGCAGTACCTCCTCCGCATCGTCATCGCCCTCTTCGCAGGTCAGGAGGGAGAGAGAGAAGAGGAAAAGGAGAGCTCGCGTGCCATCGCCTAGACGTTCTCACCGAAGAGACAGGCGATATAGGAAGAGACATCATCGTTCTCGCTCTTCCTCGCCTTCTGTCTCTCCACGAGGTGTCTCGCCTCGAGACTATAAGCGCGCTTGGCACAAACCTAAGAAGAGCGCTCCCTCTCATCATCGTTCTGCCTCGCTGTCGTCTTCCTCTTGTGAGGGATCATCTAAGAAGCCAGGAGCGCGGCCAAGGGCAAAGCACGTCCTGACCTCGAACCCTCTTCTTTGCATACTAGTTTAAAGGTCTCCGTTCGCTCTAGAAAAGTCAGAAAGAGCGCTTCTCCTCACTTTCACTCCTTATCTTCAGAGAAAGATCGATCTCGCCATTCGACTTCTTCATCTCTGACCCTTCGGGGTGTCGTGACAAGGAAACTTCGGTTTCCCATTGTGCTATCCCTCCGTTGTCTCGCAACACAAGTTGCTGAACCCTCGAGGTCTCATGCATTTAGTCACGCTGACACTTCGGTGTCTCGTGAGAGGGAAACAGAAGGGAAACTTCCGTTTCCCATTGCTCTGGCCCTTCGGGGTCTCGCAACACGACCTCTAGGGGCACACACGATCACGCTGAACCTTCTGGTTCTCGTGAAACAAGTCACCAAGAGTTTTACTCTTATAACAGATTCTTCCAACTCTCGTCACGCAAAGTGTTCGCGCGCCGCGCAATAGCATTACGTACACAGATCTCCGGTCATACACTCGCGTGGTCAATCTCCTTGCGCTCATGTTTCAGACAGGACAACTTCCCAAGTTCCCTTGCTCCCTAATGAGTTAGGGATTACGAGTCTCTCGAAAACCTCGGAAGAAGATGCAGGGGTTCGGCCCTTCTCTTTGGTTGAGAGCAGAGGGAAAAGGGGAAACGTGATAGAGAGGCTAAAAAGAAAGCACGCCCATATAGCAGCGATGTTGAACACAAGCCTGATGGCTTCGGCTGCTTGTTCATTATCCTGCGCTTCATGTGGCAGCTCGTGAGCTGCCCATGTTACGAGGTAGCACTGCTGTCAACCTTCAACTTGAACAGCTTGTTGTTGGGAAGCATAGATTGCTGCCAGGAGGTTCGCCTCCAGGGGTTGGAGAACCTCCCCTTATGAGGGAGTGTTAACCTTCCCCGGAATTGGGCTGCCCCTCCCCCCCCTTCCGAGGGAGAGCTTCCCCACTTCAGCCATTCAGCAACCTTCCCTCTTTTGTGAAGAGTTGCGGACAGCTCGACAAGTTTTGCCTCTGCTATCTCATCCCCGAAGACTGCTTCCTCCCCTTGAGCTGGGGAAAAGCAAGTCTAAGGCTTGTTCCTCCTTCGAGGGGAACTTCACCCTTGTTCGCGAGAGAAATTATTACGCCTATGCTTTTTTCCCATAGAGCTGGGAGAAAGGTTGTCTCAGGCGATGTCATCCTTCGGGAGGACTTCTGTCTCGTTCGTGAGAGGGAAATTATTACGCCTATGTTTTTTCCCATAGAGCTGGGAGAAAGCTTGTCTTAGGCAATGTCCTCCTCTGGGATTACTTCTCTCTCGTTCGCGAGAGAGAGATTATTACGTCTATGCTTTTTTCCATAGAGCTGGGAGAAAGCTAGTCTTAGGCGATGTCTTCCTTTGAGAGGACTTCTCCCTTGTTCATTAGAGAGAGATTATTACGTCTACGCTTTTTCCCATAGAACGGGGAGAAAGCTTGTCTTAGGCAATTCCTCCTTCGGGAGAACTTCTCTCTTTTTCGCTAGAGAGAGATTATTACTCCTATACTTTTTCCCATAGAGCTGGAATATAGCTTGTCTTAGGCGAGCAAGAAAGAGATTATTACGCCTATGCTTTTTCCCATAGAGAGGGGAGAAAGCTTGTCTCAGGCCTATTCCTCCTTCGGGAGGATTTCTCCCTCGTTCGTGAGAGAGAAATTATTATGCCTACACTTTTTCCCTCATGGAGCGGGGAGAAAACTGGCCTTAGGCGATATCCTCCTTCCGGGGGACTTCTCCCTCGTTCGCGAGAGAGAGTTTATTACGCCTACGCTTTTTCCCATAGAGCAGGGAGAAAGATTATTTTAGGCGATCTCCTTCGGGAGAACCCTCCTTCCGTTCGCGAGAGAAAACTTGTAGGAGTTTGCTGATCCACGATCTTCCCCCTTACGCTTATAGTTCTCTTCCAGGGGTGGAGCGAGAGCCTTGTCTTAAGCGACGTTCTCCTTCAGGAGAACAAACCTCCCCTGCAGAGGAGTTATCTTTAGATCTGGAACAGTCTCCTCCTCGGGTGGAGTCTGCTCTGCTAAATGATCCTCTCCAGAGGTTTGTAGGGTGGAAGGGTTTGTAACTCCTCTCCATCCCTGATATGTTCTCCCCCTAGTGCTGTAAGGAGACATCTTTTCAAACCTACTGCTTCTCCTCACGTTGACCCCTCGGGGTCTCGTGACGATCACCCTTTGGGCTGGCGTGATATTGAGCCTTCGGGCTCTTGTCATGTTGATCCTACGGATTCTCATGACCCAAGGAGTCCTTCGGACCTCTGTCGTGCTGGACTTTCGAGTTCACATAACTTGGAACCTTCGAGTTTCAGTCACGCTGAGTCTTCGGGCTCTCGTAACAATTAGCGCAAAGTGTACGTGTGAGCACACAATTAGCGCAAAGTGTACGTGTGAGCACACAATTAGCGCTATGCGCGCGACCATCGTCATCAAGAGTTTTACTCTTATGAAAGAGAGTCTTCCGACTCATCAACGGTCTTCGCCATTACCTCCAGACGCTCCGACTTCTATCACTCTTCCCCTTTCGATAAGAAAGATGCGAGGTGTAAGACAAAAGGTTTGTCTGCTACTCGTGTTTCCACTCCACCTGTAATAACATGCAAGGAATTAGCGCAACCTGAGGATTCCTTGGAAGAGCTGCCGTTGAAGGACTTGGAATTCTCCTATTTAAGGGCTCAAGAACTATGTGTAACATCTCAGGCCTCGGTGATTTGCATCTGTCTCCTCGACCTCGAGGCTCCAGCCTTAGACAGACTATGTTGTCCTCTCCAAACCCTAAGACCAGAATTGAACTTCCCTGGTCTGTTCACCCTGTAGGCTGTTCGAGGAGGTATTGCTGGTAGTTTTGGGAGAAACGGGTTCCCTGAAGTCTCAGGAATCCCATAAATTCCCGTTTAAGAGACAAAAACCCTTTTACAAAATCAGATGCCAACCCTTCTCCTCTGATCTTGGATCCCCTCACGACGAGGCTCACACCTGGCTAATCCTCGAAGAGACACTCTACTCTTCCAGTCTCCTTCTCAGTCACAGAAGCCTCAGTAATGGAAGTGGCTTCAATGTCCCTTCTGGAGGCTCTAACTTGGCTTGACACGTGGTCTGGTACAGTCGGCTACCTCGCGAGTCACAAGGACCTGTCAAACCAAGATTCCATGCAGTCCCTACAGGAAGTCCTAACTGCTGGGGCCAAGACAGTGGACTTCCTAACTGCTACAACAGTGACCATGTGGGGCAATTGGGTTCTCAAAAGGAGAGAATCAATAGTTCCCAGATTTTCTTTTGTACCTCAGGGAGGAAAAGCTCCTCTCAGTCTTGGCGATTAAGGGCTATCGCTCAGCCTTGAGCCTCATCTGTAGACTGAGAATGGGTTGACCTCTCGGCCCCGGAAGATATCACCTTGTTGATTTGAGGTTTTGAGGGATCTTGTCCCCCAGTTGAGATTAGACCACCACCTTGAGATGTGTCTTACGTTCCCTGAAGCCCTATGAGCCTTTAAATAGGGCCTCAGACTACTTTCGGACCCTTAAGACTGTCTTCCTCGTAGCTCTGGCCTCGGTTAAAAGGGTTAATGAGCTACATAGTTTGTCTTACGACATCACCCATTCTAGGGGACGGGGGGAAGTGTGTCTCAACGTGGTACCAGGCTTTGTGGCTAAGACTCATAATCATTCATCTATTGATAAGAGATTTTGAGAATTTTAATTTTCTAGCCTCCATAAGGTAACACAGGATACAGACCAGTTGTTACTATGCCCAGTCAGGGCGCTAAAGAAATACCTGAAGCGCACCAGACCTTTCAAACCACGTCTCCGTCATCTCTTCCTTAGTACCAACAAGGTAAAAAAGAGAACCTCTCGCAACACCATCTCTTTCTGGTTCAAGAAAGTTATTGCGAGGGCTTTTCACGGGGACCCAGAGGCAGCACAACCCAAAGCCCATCAAGTTATAGGAGTGGCTGCCTCACTGGCATTTAAGAGAAATTTCTGTCTCCCTAGTCTTAAGAGCTGGGGTCTGGAAACGCCAATCTACATTCACCGCTCACTATTTGAGTGACGTAACACATAGGTCTCTAGACACCCTTTCTATAGGGCCTATTGTGGCAAGTCAACAGGTGCTGTAGCTACCATATGCCCTTTCAGGGGACAGTAGCCATTGGCTGAGGATACTGGGTTACACTAGGTTTTAAGAAGGACATCCATCTATCTTCTTCGTTTCCTTCTCCCTCCCATCTGGGGATCCTAGTCTGTAGCCAGTTTCAGCTGGACTCACCAATGGAAATAAAGTATGAAACTCATCTGATTCCTCTCACAGGGTATAAGTTATACTCGTGGTAACGAGGTTTCCCCTCTTCAAGGTCGTGGGAATCCTAAGTATGAAGGTGTCTGAGTGGAATGTTCCTGACCCACTTCATCCTGAAACATTTCTTTCCAAGAAGCTACAAACCTTCAGTTGTGCTGAGATTATGGGGATCTACAAAGAAAGAAGTTTAATGGGAGATTTTTCCTTCAAAAAGTCTAGTCTGAAGACTATCTTCCCTGGGAATAGGGAACTCCTTGGTCACCCTAGCCTCAAGACTAAGTTTGCTATCGTAAAGATTGAGGGTTTAGAATAATCCTAGCTAGAATCCGATTGAAGGTAAACAGTAGCTACCGACTGGCGGTCCTCTACCGCTAACAGGTGGGTAACTACCTGCCTGGTCGTTAACGACCTTGTTAAGGTTTTTTTGCCGTATTTTCCAGCCCGCACCAGAATATCTCCTATAGTAAAAAATTTGGGTTTGTATGTTAGGAGAAATACAAACTCTGTTATAAGTTTGTCATTTATATTTGGTATTTTGTTCCATACATTTTACTCAGTGAGCTTACTACAGTTTTAGTTGTTTGACATCTCACCATTAATATTCAATGTCTCCTCCATGGTGGAAAGTGATGGTCCGAAACGGATGTATCTCCTTAACAGGCCATCATACTTTTCAAATACAGTTTTATGGTTCAGAAATAAAGGTGGAGATTGATACCTATGATTTTTCGGAGTAATCCGGTTAACGATTTTTGGGTTGGGGACCTTTATTTGAGGCCTCCTACCGAGTAATGAGTAATTTTCTGGTACACTTTCATCAGGACGACATGGCTCGAGCCCAAAAAAGGGATTTTGACGTAGGAAAAATCTATTTTTGGGGGAGATAGCCATGTCGTCCTTAAGGCCCACCCCTTACTGCATTTTTCCCTCCCAAATTCCTCGTAGGATGCTTCTTTTTCATAGTAGTTCTGCTGCGATGTGGAATGAAGCGCCAGGAGAAAAAGTTCCTCGGGAATCAGCAAACCCACCTACTGCTGTAGGTAGTTCTCGAAAAAGAAATTCACCATCTAATGATAAAGTGCTGCATAATAAGATAAGAATATCTCTTCCTAAAGATTTACCATTGTGTATCAACAAAAAGACATTGCCCCCCACTATCCAACCTTCATCCCCCATTACAAAGGAAAGTACTAACATCTCCCAGCCCATGTCCTTGCCTGATTTAATGGAGATTCCACTTGAAACCAAGTTATGTGGTGCACCTGTAGTGGGGAAGGTACAAAAACCTGGTAGCTTACAATCTATTAATCGGAAAAGAGAGAGACCTCCATCTCTCTCACCCCCTTCCTTAAGAAATATTTGATGACATCAAATAAATATGATGTTATGTCTGTTGATGCTTCTAATCAACCAGAAGACAATTTAAATAAATCAGAAATTCAAGTTGAGGTCCACCATCCCCCTCAACAATTAGATCAAAAGGACAAAAAGAAAATAACAAACACAAAACCGAGTTCATCAAGACCCTCTCTGATAAAACCACCGGGAAATAGTGTTAGATCAAAAATTACTAATGGGAAGACATCATCTAAAAGTTCTTCCAAAAAATAAATCATAGTTTTTTCCTCCAATTTGTAATGAAATTGTCAGGGTTTAAGGGCCAAATATGAAGAACTTAAGCTCTTAAATCACATGCATTCCCCCATAATTGTATGTCTACAGGAGAGCAAGGTTGATGCTTATATCGCATGTCCTCGCGAATATATTAGCTATAGGACACCATATGATCACCGAGTAGGGAGCCATGGTGGAAGTCTCATATACGCTTGTCGAGATGTTCCTCAAATATCTTTGTCTATCCGTACACCTCTGCAGGTACAGATTGATATAGGAAAAAAATATACAATTTGCTCTCTGTACTTGCCTCCAAATGATAACATATCGTATGATAATTTAGTAGAGGTGATTCAACAACTCCCTCAACCTTTTCTTTTACTTGGAGATTTGAATAGTAGACATTGTTTGTGGGGTGATGTTTTAGCAATCACCAAGGGCAGTATATCATTAATTGTGGAAAACGAGCATGTTGGACTCCTTAATATAGGAGAGCCCACACACTTCCATGTTCAGACAGGTACCTTGTTATGCATTGACCTTTTAATTGCAAGCTCTAACTGCCTTCTTGATTTCAATTGGAGGACATTAGATGATTGGCATACTGTACTAGTGATCATGCACCAATCATTATAAACACCAACAATGGTCCACCTTTACAGAGATCGCCACGATGGAATCTTGACAACTCGGACTGGGTTGAATTTCGTGACCTAAGTGAAATCGAGGTGAGTGCAAAGCAGTTGCAAAGTACAGGTAGTCGCCGAAGATAGGGGCCGAGAGGTTCGCCGTAAGTCGATTTCGACGTATGTCAAACTTGAAAAAGTTAGGTTTCTATAGATTTATTAAGCTGCGATATAATTCGGCAATCATCCAAGTCATATTTTATCAATATTTTCTTACTATATATCATTATTTAATTTTCTTGTTCCATAGTATATATTATGCTCAAATAAATCCTTATTGTATTCTATTTTTCAATTTGGAAACATTTTTGCAGTCAACAATTACCAACTTTTTGTTTACCTTTGGTTGAGATCAGCTGTGCTGTTGATCTGACAGTCCTGCATTGCACATACAAATGGCGTATTGTTTATATAATTACTTAATTTATTTGAAATATATTCATGATGAATATTATATACAGCACCAGTATGTTACATGATATCATAGTTTTCATATTCTTTGTTTATAGCCAATATTATTAACCACACAAATATGTTCTCTCTCTTTTTCTGTGTGTGTACGTACGTTTGTACGGCCAGTTCATTTTTACAGCTTTATACAGTATTTAAATTTTACTTTATTAATAAGCCTTCATTTTTTCCGTAACTGGAATACAAACCACGCTATTTAATAGGGGTATTACTTTCGGCGTAGCTGAAATGACGAGCCATTAAATTTTAACCAGGGTTAACTACCCATACCGCTAGTTAGCGAGGGTAGGGGAGGGTAGCTTGTTACCCCCCCCACCACCACCACTACACACACACACACACACACACACACACACACACACACACACACACACACACACACACACACACACACACACACACACACACTGTGATTGAGCTCACCTTGCTTTCGGCTCGGATGGTGAACAGACATTGACGCTCTTCATCCTCGCCGAATATTGGCAGCCATTAATGACTTTTGCTTTTTCTTTTTCTCTTTGTGTGTGTTTGTGAAGTTGACTTCTGCAACCATGCGCACCTGCCCTGGACTCTTCGGCCACCCTTGTGGAACGTTTATGTCGGCGGTGGAGACTGATTCTCACACCCTTTGTCCTGTATGCAGTGGTCAACAGTGTGATAGCGTAAATAAGTGTAACGAGTGTAGGGAGTGGTCTTCCTGCCAGTGGGAGAGGTTTGAAAAACAGCGGAAGAAGAAGTCCAAGCATGATATTTCTCCTTCGAAGGTTTCTTCGAAGGGAGAAAAACCCAAGGCCTCTTCTTCCATCTCCCGACCCTCCTCCGAAGCTCCTACTCGTTCGGCCTCTTATTAGAGACCGTCGAGTAGTAGCGTAGACCAAGTTAATGTCAGCCATCTCCGGTTTTCGAGAGATGATGTTGCTTCCCCTAGCGAAGCAGCCCCACCCCTCCCCCTGGGTGAGGCGTTGTCACTAACCCCTCTCCTACAGATTTGGTCTTCCTTGGGGCTTACGGGTCTGCCCTCCGAAGAAGTTTTGCCACAGTTCATCTGCATGGGGGCTTCTGTTAAGCAGTCATTGTCGCCGTCAGAGGTAGATCTTCTGACCCTCATTGACGTTATTGTGTCAGAGGTGTCTCATGTGGTATCATCCAACTCCAGACTCTCCAGCGGTTGCTGCTGACTTGATTTCCCCCGTTCCTGAACATCCTTCGAGGGGGAAACTAAGTTCAACGTCTGTCTCTCCTGCAAGTGTTTCTCCCCCGAGGGGGAGTTCACTTATAGAGACTCCTCTTCGGAGGTTTGCTGCGGTGTACGGTCAGCTTGCTGATCCAACGGTCCCCAGAGGGCGCATTAGTCGGAAAGCACGCCTTCCACTTCGCCTTAGAGGTCTCCCTTCACCAGGGGTGAAGAGGCGCCTCTTTGGTTCATCGTCATCGCAGCCATCCCCTACACAGGAGCCTCCGCTGCAGTCATCGATCGTTACTGCTCCTGCAACTAGTCCTGTGACTTTGGTCCTGGACCTCTCTGCTGATTGTTCGCGATCCCCTTCGGTGGATGCTCGCCCTTACAAAGGGCACATCGTCCTTCCACCCTTCAGACCTGCCGATCTGCCTTAACCGTTCCTGTCACCGGTAAAGCCCATTGTAGCTCTACCAAAGTGCGCAGATGCGCGCCATCGCCCTGCAGCTCGCCAGCCTACAGGAAATCAACGCTCACCAGCAGCTCGTCAGCATTCTACAGTGCTTCGGCGTGCCCCTTCACCTGCTTGCCCTTATAGAAGGCAGCAAGATCATGCACTTGCGCGCCAACGTTCTTCTGCGTGCCCTGTGCTCACGCGCCCACGTCTACCTGCGCACCCTGTTCTCACACGCCCAGAATCGCCCATGCGCCAGTGCACTACAGTGCGCTTGCGCTCTCCTGCGCGCCCACGATCTCCCGCGCGTCATCGCTCTCCTGCGCATCAGCGCCCACCATCTCTTGCGCGCCAGCGCCCTCCTGCTCACCAGTGCCCTCCTGCTCACCAGTGCTGTCCTACACGCCAATACTCACCTGTGCGCCACCATTCTCCTGTGCAACAGCGCTCTCCCGCCCCCATTACCTCCTGCGTGGCAGCGCTCTCCTGCGCGCATATTCTCTACTGCGCACCAACACTCTCCCGCGCGCCAGTACTCACCTGCGTGTCAAGAAATGCCTGCCCACCATTATTCTCCTGCGCGCACCAACACTGCAGGTGAAACAGTTAGTGTAATCCAGTGCTCACCTGTGCGGCAGCACTCACCTGCGTGCCGGCGCGCCAATTCTGTAATAAGCGCCCACGCACGTGCCAATATTCTCTTACGCACGCACGCCAATATTCTCCTACGCACGCACGCCAATATTCTCCTACGCACGCGCGCCAATATTCTCCCGCGCACGAGCGCCAACAGGCATGGGCACAGGATCTACACCCGGCAAGGTCACCATCACCTCATTTCCCTCCCCGCAAATGCATTCCAGCGGGTCCTGCGGGAGAAGGGAAACAGGCACAAGCAGAGGGGTTCAGGATCCCTAAACTGCCTTCTAATGCGGACCCACCTATTACAGTGTCTCCTCGTAGGCAAACCTTCGGTCCCTTTCCCTTCAGGGGATCTGTCTGACAGTGCATCAGTCAGTCAGCAACCTTGGTTCAGTACCTTAGTCAGAGCTGTAACACAGGCATTCAAGCCTGCCCTGTCCGACCGCTCGTCAGAGCAACCTATAGCTCAGGACTCAAGACGGAACCATGGTTTCCTCTACCCCTTTGAAGAGGAAAAGAGGATTTTCCGACGTGGTCACTTCCCCGAGGGTGGAGCTGACTCCACGTAGACCATCAAGGCTAGTCCCTCCAGTATCTCCCCTGGGATACTTTCCCTCCCTGTCTGATGAAGACCATCCTTCACCAAGGGAATCACGCAAGAAGAGGCACTCCTCCATCCCACCATTGGAGTAAACCTCCCTTCACGCAAAGGGTTCCCCTCAATCTGAGACCAGGAGGGACATGACACTCAGATCTTCGATGTTGGAGTTTTACCTTTCTCGGAAGGAGTCCAAAGACTCCAAGACTCTACCAAAGTCCTCCACCAGGACTAGAACGGAGACAGCCAGCCACTCAAGGAATGTCCGTGACTCACCCCAAGAAGAGCTCTTGGGGACATAAGGAGACCAGCAAGAATCAGAGCATGCATTCTGGCAGGTTCTGACTCTGAGGGTTCTTAATGGATTTTCCGACCCAGAGATACCCTCTCGGGAGGGCAAACACATGGTCCTAGACTGCATCTTTGGCACCCAGAAACCCTCAAAGACCAGTGCAGCCCTGCCCTGGTCTCAGGGGTTGAAGAGTGCAGCCCTGCCCTGGTCTCAGGGGTTGAAGAGTACCAGGGACAAGATCACCCAACAGCTCTCCGAGTTTGCCTCCTCCAACCGTGCTGGCTCAACAAACAAGCTTCTCCCACCTCCTCGCATACAGCAAAGGAGGTACTTTGAGATCCTGGAGGAGCCCTGTTCAGCTCTTCCACTTCACCACTCTCTGGAAGAGCTAACCAGGGGAGTCCCTTTTGAGAGACTCTCCAGCAGGCAGGTCTCTTTCTCGGCGGCCGAAGTCCTTAACCAGGAAAAGGTCACTAAGTATGCGATGCAAGCTACTTCGTGGTTGAACATCCTGGTTAGGGACCTGGTATCCTGATACGATGCGAGGATTTTTCCAAGGAGCGTACCAGAAAGGCAATGGAGACCTTTGTACTCTCAGGCATTCGCACGATCGAGTTTCTTGCCCACCAAGTTTCGAACTTGTGGGCAAACACTATCTTGAAACGTTGAGATGCAGTGTCTGAGAGGTTCCACCAACAGGTCCCCAGCATTGAGATAAATAGGCTCAGACATTCTTCCCTAGAGGAGCCTCACCTGTTTGAGCCTAAAGATGAGGAACTTGCTGCTGAGAGGTGGAGGAAGTCTCATCGAGACTCCCTCCTCCATAGGTCTTTGACATTCAAGCCCTATAAACCTCCAGCACCTCAGCAGTCCCGCCCAACCAAGACAGTGATGACGAAACCATCAGCGAAGACAACGGTGTCTATTAAGCAAAAAGTCCTCCAGGGGAGGAAAGAATCTTAGAGGGAGCGGCCGAGGCCACAAACGCTAGGATAGGCACTCCCCCTGCACTTCCACCAGTGGGGGGGATGCCTACAAAGTTGCTCAGACAGGTGGAAGCAACTCAGGGCCAATTCCTGGACAATCTCTGTGATCCTTCTAGGATATTGCGTCCCGTTCATAACATCTCTCCCTCCCCTGACCCGGAATCCAGTGTCAATAGACTCCCTAGCCATGGGATCGGACAAGGGGGCAGGCCCTTCGGGCAGAAGTCCAGATCCTGTTGAAGAAGGGTGCTCTCCAAGAGGTCCTCGATGGGTCCCCAGGCTTCTTCAGTCGACTCTTTCTTGTAAGAAAAGCGTCTGGAGGCTGGAGACCAGTCATCGACCTCTCAGCCCTGAACAAGTTTGTCAAACAAACTCCGCTCAGCACGGAGACGGCAGACATGGTCAGACTAGCAGTAAGACCTCAGGACTTCATGTGTATACTGGACCTAAAGGACTCATACTTCCAGATCCCAGTCCATCCGTCTTCAAGGAAGTACTTAAGATTCAGCCAAGACAACAGAAAGTACCAGTTCAAGGTGTTCAAGGTGCTGGGCTTTGGTCTTTCCACAGCATCTCAAGTTTTCACCAGAGTGTTTGCCCTAGTGTCATCTTTGGCACACACGATTGGCATCTGTCTTCTCCGTTGTCTGGACGACTGGCTTATCCTAGCAGACTCGGTGGCAACCCTTCTTCAATACCGAGACAAACTTCTGAGACTTTGTCAGGATCTGGGGATCATGGTAAATCTCGAGAAGTCTTCTCTGCTTCCTACACAGAGACTGGTATGCTTAGGCATGATTATAGACACCAATTTCCACAAAGCCTTCCCATCAAACGACAGGATAACAAGGCTGAGGAAGGTCGCAAGACCCTTTCTCAGACGAGAAGAACTTCCAGTCCAAACGTGGCTACGTCTCCTCTGTCACCTTTCATCTCTGGCCCGTGTAGTTCCCAATGGTCACCTCAAGATGAGATCTCTCCAGGGGCAACTCAAGTCCCGGTGGAATCAGACTCGCGATTCCCCGGACATCCGGATCCCCATGGGATCAACAAAACTGACAGACCTCCAGTGGTGGGTGGCAGACGAGAACCAACAAAAGCGAGTGGATCTCCTCGTCCTCCCCCCAGATTTGATGCTTTTCTCAGACGCTTCAAAAAAAGGGTAGGGGGGGCCCACTTGCTGCACCACACGACCTCAGGCCTCTGGTCAGAGTCAGAAGAGTACCTCCACATAAATCTCTTAGAGATGAAGGCCGTCTTTCTGGCCCTTCAACAGTTCCTGGTGGGCACTCAGTGGTCGTGATGAGCGACAACACCACAGTAGTGGCTTACTGTATATTAACAGGCAAGGAGGTACTTTTTTGCAGCAGCTATCCCATCTAGCAATAGAGATACTGAGATGGGCCAAAATCCACTCGATACTACTATCAGCACACTTCATTCCGGGCAAAAGGAATGTGCTCGCTGACAACCTGAGCAGAGCATCTCAGATAGTGAGTACCGAGTGGTCTTTGGATCATCTAGTAGCTAACAAAGTCCTGACTTTGTGGGGTTCTTCGACTGTGAACCTCTTAGCAATGGCCCTGAACTTCAGGCTCCCGCTGTATTGTTCCCCAGTCGACTCCAAGGCTCTCTGGCAAGATGTATTCCAACAACGGTGGGACAACATCGATGTTTATGCCTTTCCCCTGTTCTGTCTGATGAGGAGGGCACTCAACAAGACCAGAACATTGGTCAATCTTTCAATGACCGTCATAGCTCCGCTATGGCATCACGCAGAATAGTTTCCAGACCTTCTGCAGCTCCTAATGGAGCAACCAAGAGAACTCCCTCCACGACACAATCTACTCAAACAACCACATGCCAACATATTCGCTACGACTTCACGCCTAGAGACTATCCAGCATCTCCTTTTAGAGAGGATTTTCGCAAAAAGTTGCAACTAGGATGTCTGGATACCTGCATAAGTCATCAGCAGCAGTCTACCAGGCAAAGTGGAAAGTCTTCTTTGGTTGGTGTTGTGGAAGGGGTATCTCTCCTCGTGTATTTGCATGAAGAAATGCACCTGTCAGTCTCAGCAGTAAAAGGGCTATTGCTCAGCCTTAAGCCTTGCCTTCAGACTGAAAGGAATGGACATTTCTTCATTGTTAGAACTTTCCTTACTCATTCGGAGTTATGAACTTACCTGCCCCCAATTAGAAGTGAGACCTCCCCCCATGGATCGTGGTTGAGTTCTCAGGTCTTTTAAGAGACCTCCCTATGAACCTTTACGCCAGGCAACCGATCGCCACCTAACTTGGAAGACGGTGTCCCTGCTAGGTTTGGCTTCGGCCAAACATAGAGTCAGTGAACTTCATGGTCTCTCATTCGTCATCGCCCATTCAAGGGGGTGGGTAGAGGTAATGTTCAGCTTTGTCCCTGAGTTTATTGCTAAGACTCAGAACCCGGGAGTAGGGGATCCACGATTCGTCTCCTTCCAGATTTCTAGGCTCCGTACTGTAACAGATGACCCAGACCATCTGTTACTATGCCCAGTGTTGAGTTTGAGGCTGTATCTTGAGAGAACAGCTGCAGCCCATCCCCGTATGCCTGCACTATTCGTCAGTACAGGAAGGACCAAGAGGAGGGTCACCAAGAACACCGTATCAGCATGAATTCGCAAGGTCATAGACCATGCATTGAATCCAAACCCTCCTCATTCACGTCGCCCCAGAGCTCATGATGTCAGGGGCGTGATTACGTCCCTGGCATTCAAGAGAAACTTCTCAGTGACGCAGGTTCTTCAAGCTGGGGTGTGGAATCATCAGACCACATTCACATCCCACTAACTGCAAGACGTGACCCACAGGAGACTCGATACGTTCTCTATCGGTCCTGTGGTGGCTGCACAACAGCTGGTTTAAAACCTCATGCTCCTTATTGGACAAGTAGCAGAAGGTTGAGGGCATTGTTACCCGGTTTGAGTCTGCGTGGATGAAAAGGTTTGAGTGGCCTTTATTCTTTTCTTCATTCTCCCCTCTCTTGGGGAAAGCAGCATCGTGAGTTCTCTACACAGCTGACCTCAAACCACTGCAGGTAAACTATGCTCCCTTGTGTACCTAGTTTTAAAACTAATACTGTTGCGTCCCCATAACCTGACGAGGTGGTATTGGGAAAGTCCTAGTTACACAGTTTTTTATTCTAAAGAACTCGGAATAACTTTACCTGGACAGTCACACTTCTATATACCTCAACACACAGCTTGCGTAGGCCGCAAACCTTGCAGGGACTCCTTATCTTTGAGTACTGACACACTCAGATAAGGAGCCCCTGGGTAAAGCCAAAGCCAGATTGGCTGGGACGTCCACCCTACCTAATGGGTGTTACCCCTATTAAATAGCGTGGTTTGTATTCAAGTTACGGAACAAATGGCAAATTCGTAGATAATTTGTATTTTCCCTAACTTTACAAACCTTAGCTATTTAAGCAAACTTACCCGCCAGCCCTATCCTCCTTGAAGTCCTACCTCTAAGCAAAGTGAGCTCAATCACAGGTGTGTGAGGGGAAGCCGGTAGCAAGCTACCCTCCCCTACCACCGCTAACTAGCGTTATGGATAGTTAACCCTCGTTAAGATTTAATGGCTCGTCATTTCAGCTACGCCGAAAGTAATACCCTTGTTAAATAGCTAAGGTTTGTATAGTTAGGAAAAATACAAATTATCTACGAATTTGTCATATTTCACTTGAAATTATTGTGTTTAATGGTGGTTTATTAATGCATGTTTATGTGCTATTTTTCAATTTTGGGAGCATTTCAATATTAAACAATTACTTTGGTTTTACTCTCGGTAGCCATCAGCTGATTATGCACACATAGCATTGTTTATGCAATTTTCTTATTCGAAATATCTTCATAATTATTATTACATAAGCATTAGTTATCATATAAATATGTTCTCTCTCTCTCTCTCTCTCTCTCTCTCTCTCTCTCTCTCTCTCTCTCTCTCTCTCTCTCTCTCTCTCTCTCTTTCCATATTTTGATTTTTAATTCCCTGCTAAATGTTCACATTTCTTTGAACATTATTAGAAAATCTTTGTATCATTACTCGATGTTTGGATTAAGTAACACATCAAAAGGAAGTCACTTGATTTGCCATTCGCCCTCTGCAAGAAATATGACGTCATCAGACTGTTTATCTTAAATTTATGGTAAGTAGTGCTATTCTCATAACTACGAATACAGACCACTGATACTCTTGATATCGTTACTGGGTGTTTCGATGATTGGAATACTGTAATAAGATTACTCTGTTACACGATGAAAGGAAATACGTTGGTTTGCCAGCTCGCCTTCTGCCAGAAATATGACGTCACAAGACACGTGACGTAAACTCGACAAAGAAAGACTTGCAAAGTATGTGAATACATTTTCTTTTTTCTTGCAAGAAGTGAAAGAAAATACTAACTGACCAAGCAAAAGTATTTAATTTTTATAATGTAAAAGGAAATATATTATTTTTGGGCTCAGGCCATGTCGTCCTGATGGAAGGTTCCTTTAAGTAGCTTCCTAGGGTATATTTGACTACAGTGATATTCCCAGAGAATTTAACTTAAGGTCTCCAGAATTCTAACTCCTGGCGCGAATATCCTTAAAGTTTCCTTTTAGGATATTGCATAATATCAGGGGACGTATTCTTGACACGCCACATAGCAATCTACACCCCGCATAGCGTTTACGCTTCGAGGGGGAAAAGTGGCAAAATAAAAGAGGAGCCGTTAATAAGGCTCCCTTCCTCCGTTACTGTTTGAGTACTCAGATGGCGCCACAATCGCCGCCATCTTTATTCCTTTTTCTGTAGCGATCTCGCTCGGTGGTTTTCCCAGTGCTCTCTCGTTATCAGGATTTATTATGCAATCTCCAGCTTCTGCCTCTGGAAAGTTGAGTATTTGATTCTTATGCTGTATGAATTTAGCTCTTGCAGTAAAGTAAAAAATTGAATCAAATTAAACTAATTTTTTGGTAGAGCTATTGCCTGAACCAGAGACGTTTTCGGCGCTGTCATTCATAACGCATGAGTTATTTAGTTAGCCAGGACGACTTTCCTGGTATAATAGCTTAAATAAATAAATTTAGCTATTTAGTCTTCATTGCCTGGAATTAATTGTATTATGCCGATAGTATTCACATTAATTTTGGCGATTTAGGTAGCCGATCTTGTTTAGGCTAGGCTTCCTAGCCTAGGCGTTCTAGTTTACTTTCTTGCATGATATAATAAGTGTTCCTGATGTTATTGGAATTAAATTAAGATATTAGGCAATTTATACATGTAAGATATATCGATTGCACATAAATTTTTCCTCTTCCAAGATAGTATACGAGAGAGCTTCGATGAGTTAGATAGTCGATCTCACTGTCACTAGGCTAGTAGCCTAGGGGCTTTAGTATACTTTCATACAATCTCCCCGGTTACCTTCATGTATAGGGTAATCCCTCCTTCCCATTGAGTGTAGCCTAAGGCTATAATCCTAGTTAATCTTGCCTCGAGTTGTCATTCAGGCAGGACTAGGCTAGGGTTTTTTCTGCCCCTTCCCCTAGCTACAGATGGTAAGCTTTGGGTTTAGGTCAGAGCCTCAGAGTACATGTCGTGTGCCGGCAGCTGGTCGGCAGGGTGAATAGATTCCCCTGTCGTGTTTTGTTGTCAGCATAGGAGGCTTAGCCTCCCTAGACTGCACTTGAAGGGGTCATGTGATTTCCCCCTTCTCCCTGTGGTTTAGCCGACTAGTCCTGTGCTTGCAGACCCTAGGCTGAAGAATAGATATTATTCTGCTGCCTAGGATGGCGTCGGCACTGGAACTCTGTTTCTCTCTGATTAAGGGTGGCCGCTAGATGACTGCCGGCCCCCTTACTGTATTGGCAGACCCTAGGCTGGGGAATAAATTCTCCGCCTGCCTAGGATGGCGCCGATACTGAAACGGAGCTTTCTTAAGGTGTGGTAGGACTGGCATACCACCGGCTCCTCTCACACCTTATACAGGACCCTCTTTCCCTCCCCCCATATATATATATATATATATATATATATATATATATATATATATATATATATATATATATATATATATATATATATATATATATGTATGTACTCTATATATATATATATACATATATATATATATATATATATATATATATATATATATATATATATATATATATATATATATATATATATATATATATATATATATATATATATATATATATATATATATATATATATATATATATATATATATATATATATATATATATATATATATACATATATGTATATATATACATATATATATATATATATATATATATATATATATATATATATATATATATATATATATATATATATATATATATATATATATATATATATATATATATATATATATATATATATATATATACACATATATGTATATATATACATATATATATATATATATATATATATATATATATATATATATATATATATATATATATATATATATATATATATTTATATATATATATATGTATACATATATATATATATATATATATATATATATATATATATATATATATATATATATATATATATATATATATATATATATATATATATATATATACACACACACACACACACATATATATATATATATATATATATATATATATATATATATATATATATATATATATATATATATATATATATATATCTATTATATATATATGCATGTATATATATATATATATATATATATATATATATATATATATATATATATATATATATATATATATATATAATATACATATATAACGGATTTTGAGCGAAGCGAAAAATCTATTTTTGGGTGAGATAGCCATGGCGTCCTGATGGAAGGTTCCTTTTTGGTAGCTTCCTTGGGTATATAACTACTAAATATTCCCAGAGAATTTAACCACAGGTTATCTCAGAATTCTAACTTCTGGAGCGAGTATCCTAAAGGTTTCCCTTTAAGACATCGTATATCAACAGGGGACGCATGTATTAACGCGCCACATAGCTATCTACACCCTACATAGAGTTAACACTTCGATGTGTAGGGGCGGAGAATAGCTGGGGAGCCGTTCCACAGCTAATCTCGTTCGTGGCTACTTTTGGTACTCGAGACGTAAGCAAACGGGTGAAATTGCTAAATGACGTCACGTCCGTCCTCATCCTGAAGCCAGTTGCTTGCCGATCACCATGATACAGCAGAGCAGGGTGGGACCTGAAAAACTGGACGAAGTAGCAGGGAGGGTCCATCAGGACGCCATGGCTATTTCTCTTCGCTCAAAATCCGTTTTTTGGGCTCAAGCCATGGCGTCCTGATGGAAGAATACCAGAGAATCAATGTATCGTGGTAGATTTTCCCCTTTTAGTGTAAGTGCCGAGGGCTTTGAACAGGTTAGCATAGTAATCTTAATAGAAGAACCGTAGGGAAGAGAGCTTCCTGCCCCCCTGGCAGTGAAGTCCCCACGGGCCATGCCAAAGAACAAAGTGGTCATCGAAGGGCTACTCACCTTGCCGGGAGAACATGAAGAACTTGGAGACAAGACTGAATGGTTGGCATTCATATAGGAACATTCTCAAGGGCAGACAAGTGGTGGTTAGGCACTGTATGTTAATAGAGAATCGTCTGGTCTCTAAGATATGAAGTAAGTAAGTATTCGTGTAGGAATATTACATTGCACAGGTGAGTATATAATAAGGGTTGAAACCTTAGTAATCTTCATCAAATATAAGAGGAAGGGGATAATAAAACTATGACAGACGTGTATTTCATAGTATAAGTAGGAGCGGATTGAGACGCACAAGTAATAAAATAGAAATTTCATTTCACAATTGCAGAATATATTAATGAAATGCAATAAATATGTAAAAGTAATTTACACAAATTATAATGTACATAGTAATGAAAGACGTGCTCTTGAATCTGAAAGAGAATTTCAAAATTATTAGTAGGCACTCGTTCCAGAGGAACGTCAGTCTTTAAAATTAAAACACATCATGCTCTAGGCATGCGGCACTCGTGTGACGACTATGACATTTCACCTGGGAAAAGAACAGTATATGAAAAACACTAAGAGTCTTTGAAATCACTACGTATCACTTTAAGGTCAACATAGGCACCCGTAGAGTTAGAGTCCCAAGTAACTCGTTGTTCTATGCAGAGTTAGGTGCAGGTTTCATAACACTACCTGCGGCTACCACAAAATGTTTGACTTCATGCACTTGTTTCGCATAATGTTTGAAGAAAACACGCAAAGATTTCCAGCCTGTGAAACTCTTAAGGCTTTCGAAATCCATACTCTGAAAGAAATTCAGAGACGATGCAACTTTTCTAGGATCGTGACCGGCGGGTGTACTGTCAGGATCCGCTCTGCGAATGAAGTAGGTGATTTTCGCTCTTAGTTGTTTCAGTGACAGGTTGCTGCCCGATGTTTCTCCTTTGAAGAGTTGGCCTCCACCAAAGTCTGAAGTTCTGCGAAGATAGACCTTGAGGCTCTCTACTGGACATAGAGAAGCATCTTCTTTCAGGGGGCATATTCTCCAAGGGCCCCATCTTTTGGTGGGTAATTCGTTTTTGGCGAGAAACGTCGGATCCGGGAAGAGGGTAAGGTCGCCTGAGTCTGTAAACAGGATATGACCCTCATCCCTTGATAATGCCACTATTTCGCTGACTCGGGCTCCTGAGGCAAGAGCAAAAAGAAATATAACTTTTTGAGTCAGATCCTTGAGAGGGCACGAATCATTGTCCAAGTTGGAGGCAAAATGGAGCACCTTGTCCAGAGAATAAAGAAGGACATGCAAAAATCAATGGTGATTTCCGTAGGATTTTTTGCCTTGACGAATGAGACCCATTTTCTCCAGGCTGATTCGTATTGCCGTCTTGTGGATTCGGTCTTGTATTCCTCGAGGAAGTCTAGACTTTTCTTCGAGATCCCAAACCTCTTCTTCGCGGCTAGGGAGAGAAAATCATGAGATGAAGGTCCTTGATTTTCGATGATGAAGCGAAGACAGTCGACTTCTGTACTTGCTGGGAGAGAACTGGGCCCGGGAGAGGGATCAGCGTGGGCTGCAGCTCCTGGACCAGGGGGTACCAATTGCTCCGGGGCCACTTGGGAGCCACTAGGGCCGCTGTCCCTTTGAAGGTTCTCAGCTTGGAGAGGACTTTCAGCAGAAGGTTGGTGGGAGGGAACAGGTAGATCTTGGACCATCTGTTCCAGTCCAGTGACATGGCGTCCACTGCTTCTGCCTTGGGGTCCTCGTACGGGGCCACATATCGAGGAAGTTGATTGTTGTCGCTCGTTGCAAAGAGATCGATCTGAAGTTCTGGGACTTGGTGAGAGATGAAGGAGAATGATCTTGCGTCTAGAGACCATTCCGACTCTATCGGGCTTGTCCGAGATAGAGCGTCCGCCGTCACGTTGCGGAATCCTTGTAGGTGAACTGCAGACAGGTGCCATTTCTTCTTCTCTGCCAGACGGAAGATTGTCAGAAGCACCTGATTTATCTGGGGCGATCTTGAGCCTTGGCGATTGAGACATCGAACTACCACCGAGTTGTCTAGGGTTAGACGAATATGGATCGAGGGAGGCGGGGAGAGTTTCTTCAGCGTTAGAAGGACCGCCATGGCCTCCAAGATGTTGATGTGAAACGTCTTGAATAGGGGAGACCATGTGCCTTGAGCCTGTTTTTGGTGGGAGTGACCTCCCAACCCTCCAGCGAAGCGTCCGTGTGGATGTTGAGTGATGGAGGTGGGTGTTGAAGAGGGATGGACCTTTTCAGGGCCTTTGCTTCCGACCACGGCTTGAGGAGCAGCCGAAGTCTGTTTGGGAGCCGTCTCTTGAGGTCTCTTCGAGCGATGGATGCAGAACGTCTCCAGACTCCCGCGGTATCCTTTAGCTGTGCACGTAGCACTGGGTTTGTCACTGAGGCGAACTGTAGAGAGCCTAGAACTCGTTCCTGCTGACGTCTTGAGATCCGTTTGGATTTCAGCAGTCGCTTGACAGACCCTGCTATTTCCTTCCTTTTCTTCTGGGGGATGGAAAGGCGGTGTGACTGAAGGTTCCACTGGATTCCTAACCATTGGAACTTCTGAGCTGGAGAGAGGCGAGATTTCTTCGCGTTTATCTTGAATCCCAGGTGTTTTAGGAACTGGGTGACTTTGCTGCAGGATTTTAAACAATCCTCGGGCGATGGAGCCCAGACTAGCCAGTCGTCGAGGTAGGCCATCACCTGGACGTCTCGGAGGCGGAGCTGTTGTACTATGGCGTCTGCCAGCTTTGTGAAGATCCGAGGGGCCACGTTGAGGCCGAAGGGCATGGCCCTGAAGGCGTAGCTTTTCCTTTGGAGTCGAAATCCTGGGTAGGAGGAAGCGTGTTGGTTCATTGGAACGTGCCAGTAGGCATCCGCCAGGTCTATGGAGACCGTGTAAGAACCTCAAGGCAGAAGGGTCCTTATCTGTTGAAGAGTCAGCATCTTGAACTTGTTGTTCGCTATGAACTTGTTGAGGGGGGATAAGTCTAGAATGACTCTGAGCTTGTCGGAGTCCTTCTTGGGGACGCAAAACAGTCTCCCTTGGAACCTGGTTGACTTTACCCTCCTTATCACCTTCTTGTTCAAGAGATCTAGGACATATTCTTCCAGAAGGGGGGTTGATTGTTGGAAGAATTGCTGGAAGGTTGGGGGTGGTTGAGTCCAACTCCAGCCTAGACCCTTCTTGACGATGCTGTGTGCCCAGGGATCGAAGGTCCAACGATCCTGGAATTGGCGGAGTCTTCCTCCCACCGGAAGCACTTCATTGCTTCTGGTGTCCCGAGGGTTTACTGCCTCGGCCGCTAGCTCCCCTTCCTCCTCTGCCTTTGGAGGGACGGCGAGATGCGTCTCTGCCTGCACCTCTGCTTGAGCCTCTACCTTTGGGACGAAAGGTAGTCATCTGTTGCTCGAAGGCAGGGGTGAAAACCGGTGACTGGGACAAGACCGGTTGGGTGACCAGCTGAAAGGTTTGCTGTGGCCACTTGGGGAGTAGCGGGGTCCCGGAAACTGCCGTCTCTGTTGACGTTGCTGGGGTTTTGGCTTGGAGGATTTCCTCTTAGGTTGAGGGCCATCGTCCTGAGAGGATTTCCTCTTATTTGACATGCCCCACTTGTGGAGAAGGTTCCTGTTCTCCGTGGCGGCCTTGTCGGTGATCTCTTTCACAAGATCAGAGGGAAAGAGGAGCTTACCCCAGATGTTGGAGGAAATCAGCCTCCGGGGTTCGTGTCTCACTGTGGCACTTGAGAACACAAATTCACGACAGGCTCTCCGAGCCTTCATGAAGCTGTACAAGTCCTTAACTACAGTCGCCAGATGCGTTTTGGCGAGCACCATCTAGTGGTCGGGGACTCTAGTGTCACCGGCCATGACGTCAAGCTGTACCTGGAGGGACATGGATGCGGCGAGCCTTTCCTTCGTGTCTTGTTCCCGACGAAGGAGATGGTCATTAATTTTCGGGAGGTCTTCGTTAAACTGACGTCCAGCAACGTCAGGATCTAGTTTTCCCACCACGAAGGTATGCTGGATATCCTTCCAGTGTCGAACATCGGGGGGAGTCACCAGGGAGAAGGGTCTGCACTCCTCCAGTGCAGGGCAAGGTTTCCCTTCTTCCACTGCCTTGTGTACCGCAGCGAAGGCTTTTTCCATGAAGGGGAGGATCGCATCATCAGGTGCGACGTAGGTAGGGTGCTTCTTGCTCAGTGCCGGAAGCTTTGAGCAGGTAAAACCCCTACTTTTAAAAGCGTTGGCCAGCATAGCCTGGGCCTTCGGGAGATCGAACACTATCACCTCCTTAGGTTCGGTCTCTTCTTTAGAGGCAGGTTCTGATCGAAGCCGGACGTAACAGTCCGGATAAGCCTCAAAACTCGGGAAGAACTCCACTTCTTCCAGGGCAACCAAGCCGACCTTCTCACTGACGAAGATCCTGCCCGTTGCGATGGGCATATGCTCAGCATACCTCCAGGGGTTGGCGTGCGAGCATGCCGGGAGGTCCTTAACCGAAATCCTTTTCGGCTCCTTGGAACTTCCCATGGTCCTGATGTACTCATGTGTCTCACGGAGTTTCTTGTCCATAAGGGCTTCAAGCATACGGAACATCTCCTGGGCGGTTGGGATGGGGTCCGGGGTGGCGGAGGTAGGCGGGAGAGATACTTCCGTCGGTGTAGGAGTTGGGGCGGTGGTGGAAGGCGGAGCGACCTCCTGCTCCGACTCGGCGTATTCCACTTGGTCCTTCTCATAGTCCAATTCTTCGGCCATGAGGTTCCTCTCCGTTGTCTCCGACACCTCCGACATACGCTCCGCGTTGTCGGTATCCAGGCGACACTCGTGCATGGACTGGGCCATGACAACATCGGGTTCCACCGTGATCTGGACGGTGGGGATCTGATCCTTGGGGACCACAGAGTCTGGGGATGCCTTTGGGAACAGTAAGGCCCTCAAGTCTTCAGTGGCAAGGTACGGTCCAGTGGCGTTCTTCTGGAAGCCACGCACCCATTTGCGCAGCTTCTCTCGAGAAGCGTCCCTAACCTCCGCTGAGGGAGGGTTATTGAACGCCTCGACCAGGCGTTCCTGGCAGACCGTACAGTTCTGCGGGTCCCAGAACTTCAGATCACCTCTCTTGTTGGCACAAGGGGCGTGAGTCCTACACGCCGTGTGTGCCCATAAAAGTGCGGGGCGCTTCACTGCACAGAAGCCGTGGTCGCACTTCACGTGCTCCTCCTGTAAGAGAAAGAGAACATGAGTATGGGGGAGTCATAAAAAAATGACTTCTCTTCTAAAGTTAAATATTAAATGATTAATCTTTAACATAATATTAAGTGTGATGATCAGAGAATGGGCGGAAAAGAAGGAGATAGACACATACTCCGCGTAACCCGCCCGGCTGGTTACCGTAACCTTATCCATAGACAATTTGTTGTTACTGAGGGCACAGCATGGTTACTAATGGAACGGTAAGATAATACCTATCTATTTATGTAATCAAACCATCTGGTTGCGATGTAGGGCTATCAGCATGAGATGATAGCTAGTAGAAGGGGTGCAAGTCGCTTTGACGCTCCGGAAGGCTCCGGCAGACCGGCGGCACGCC
>NC_090735.1:89484871-89489871 GCF_036898095.1 Palaemon carinicauda | reverse complement strand
CCGTTCGGTGTAAACTGAATGTGGCCATCATCCCTCGAGAGGGCCATTATTTCACTGACTCTGGCTCCTGAGGCTAGTGCAAATAAAAATATCACTTTCTGAGTCAAGTCTTTCAGCGAGCAATCTTCATTGTTCAAGGTCGAGGCCAGATGAAGAACCTTATCCAAAGACCATGAAATAGGCTTTGGAGGGGCTGCAGGCCGAAGTTTTGCGCGGGCCTTCGGAATCTTGTTGAAGATTTCACTTGAAAAATCCACTTGGAAGGCATATAGAATCGGTCTATAGCTTAGGCAGATTTACACGTCGTGATCGTATTAGCTGCAAGCCCTTGTCCGGGAAGATGGATGAAAAAGGACAGGCAGAAATCTGTAGAAATCTCTTGAGGTTTCTTCGCCTTCTTGTTGACTTTGACTTATATTCTTCTAAGAAATTAATAATGTCTTCAGAAATCCCAAAACTTTTCTTGACCGCTAAGGCGAGAAAATCATGAGATGAAGGTTCTGGGTTTTCTCTGATGAAGCGTAGACAGTCTATTTCTGTACTAGCTGAGTCAGAGTTGGTTCCGGCAACGGGATCAGCTTCAGGTGTAGTTCTGTTATCAATGAAAACCAGACACTGCCTGACCACTTGTGGGCCACTATCGCTGCCCTCCCCCGAAAGGATCTCAAATGCTTTTTTGTTGACCAGGCAGACATAGTCTTTTTATAGTTTATTTATGACATATTTGTTTTTGATGTTGTTGATAGTTTATTATATGACATGTCTGTTTTGACGTTGTTTCTTATTTTAGAATGATTTATTGTTAATTTGTTCTCTTCATTTATTTATTTCCTTATTTCCTTTCCTCACTGAGCTATTTTTCCCTGTTGGAGCCCCTGGGCTTATAGCATCTTGCTTTTCCAACTAGGGTTGTAGCTTGGATAGTAATAATAATAATAATAATAATAATAATAATAATAATTTGTCGAGGGCTTTCAACAATAGGTTGGTTGGTGGGAACAGGTAAATCCTAGACCATCTGTTCCAATCTAGAGACATCGCGTCCGTCGCTTCCGCTAGAGGATCCTCGTACGGGGCTACGTACTGGGCCAACTTCTTGTTGTCGCCCGTTGCGAAGAGATCTACTTGCAATCCTGGGACTTTGCTCAATATGAAGGAGAATGATCCTGCGTCTAGGGACCATTCGTACTCTATCGGGTCGAACCTGGATAGAGCATCCGCCGTCACATTGCGGAATCCTTGAAAGTGGACTGCTGATAAGTGCCATTTCATCTTCTTGGGCAGATGAAGGATGGCTATTATCACCTGATTCAACTGAGGCGATCTTGAACCTTGACGATTTATGCATCTCATAACCACTTCGCTGTCTAGGACCAGACGAATGTGGATTGAGCGGCGAAGTTTCAGTTTCTTCAGGGAAAGAAACACAGCCATGGCTTCCAGATAGTTGATGTGGAAGGTCTTAAAGAGGGGAGACCAAGTTCCTTGCACTTTCCGAAGATGAGAATGACCCCCCCCCCATCCTTCCTTTGAAGCATCCGTGTGGACGGTAACTGTAGTAGGAGGTGGTTGCAAGGATACTCTCCTTCTTATGTTCTTTGTTTCCGACCATGACTTGAGGATCGATCGCAGACGATTTGGTAACGGTGTTAGTAGATCTCTTCGATCGTTGTAAGCGTATTTTCTCCAGATCCCTGATGCATTTTTTAATTGTGCTCTCAAAAGTGGGTCCGTCAAAGAGGCAAACTGGAGAGACCCCAACACTCTCTCCTGTTGTCTTCTTGAAATCCTTCGTGACCGAAGCAGATTTTTGACGGCCCCTGCAGTCTCCTTTCTCTTTGCTTTTGGCAAGGAGAAGCAATGTGACTGTAAGTCCCAGTGAATTCCCAACCACTGGAACTTTTGAGGTGGAGACAGCCGAGACTTTTTCAGGTTTATCTTGAATCCTAGGTACTCTAGGAATTGGATCACTTTTCTGGAGGCTTGCATGTATTCTTCTTCGGATGCTGCCCACACCAGCCAGTCGTCCAGGTAGGCCATCATCTGAACCCCTTTGAGGCGTAGTTGTCGAACAACTGCATTTGCAAGCTTTGTGAATATTCTTGGTGCAATATTCAGACCGAAGGGCATGGCTCTGAAAACGTATTTTCCTTTCTGGAGCTTGAACCCTAGGTAGGGGGAAACCTAACGGTTGATTGGCACATGCCAGTACGCATCCGTCATGTCTATGGAGATTGTAAATGCCCTTTTGGGCAGAAGGGTCCTTATGTGCTGAAGTGTCAGCATTCTGAACTTGTAGTTCACAATGATCTTGTTGAGTGGTGATAAGTCCAGAATGACTGAGCTTTTCCGAATCCTTCTTCGAAACACAGAATAGCCTTCCTTGAAATTTGATGGACTTTGCTTTCCTTATCACTCTCTTGTCCAGTAGTTCCTGAACGTATTCTTCCAGAACTGGGGTTGAAGGTGGGAAGAATTGGGGAAAGCTTGGTGGAGTTGAGTTCCAACCCCACCCCAGTCCTATCTTGATCAGGCTGTGGGCCCAAGGATCGAAGGTCCACCAATCCTGAAAGTGTAGAAGTCTCCCTCCTACCGGCAGCATCTCACTTTGAGTGCTGGGTGGAAGACTTTTCACCTTGGCCACGACCACCTCTGTTGCCTCTTCCTCTGAAGGGGCGCCTAGAAGAGCCTCGAAAAGATCCCCTAAACTTTGGCTTAGAAGAAACCGACTGCCTTTCGTAAGCTGGGGTGAAAACTGGTGACTGAGTTGCCAGTGTTTGGGGCACCAGTTGAAGGGTGGTGGTAGGTTGTGCCACCGTCTGGTACACCGTGGCCACGGGAAGCTGTTGCGGTCTTGGCCGAGAGGGCAAGCGAGGCTGCTTCGCCTTATTCTTCGGCTTGGGACCCCCATCAGCGGAAGACTTTCTCTTGGAGGACAAGCCCCATTTAGAGAGGAGATTCCCATTCTCCGAAGCAGCCTTGTCTACGACCTCCTTAACCACATCACTAGGAAAGAGGTCTTTTTCCCAGATATTAGAAGCTATCAGCTTCCTAGGTTTGTGTTTTACAGAGGCGGAAGCAAACACGAACTCCCTACAAGCCGTCCTGGCTCTGATAAAGTTGTATAGGTCCTTCGTTACTGTAGCCAAGTGAGCCTTGGCAAAGACCATATACATATATGAGGTATTAGGAATGCTAGCTATCGTTTCTAGCCCTGTTTGTAGAGACATGAACACTGCCAAGCGTTCCTTCGTCTCATGTTCTCTCGTCAGGAGAAACTCTGACAGCTTTGGGAGGTCCTCGTTGAACTGACGTCCAGCGATATCGGCTTCCAGCTTCCCGACTGAGAAGGTAACGTGAACGTCCTTCCAGTCTTTGTCATCTGAAGGGAAAGCAAGGGAGAAAGGCTTGCTCTCTTCCAGCGTGGGGCAGGGCTTTCCTGCCCTCACGGACTTCAGAGCTGCTTTAAACCCTTTATCCATAAAGGGAAAAGCACGTCGAGGGTCAGCAATGAACGACGGAGGTTTTTTGCTTAACGCCGGTACCTTTGAGCTAGTGAATGCCCCCTCTTTTAGTTATGTCGAAAACATAGCTTGTGCTTTAGCGAGCTCAAGGACAATTACTTCCTTGGGCTCCGTCACTTCTTTGGATGCCGGTTCAGTTCTGAGCCGGACATAACAATCCGGGTAGGACGCCCTGCTGGGCCAGAACTCGACTTCCTCCACTGGGACGGTACCCAGTTTCTCAGAGAGGAAATTCTTGCCTGCTGACATAGGCATGTGCTCCACATACCTCCACGGGTTAACGTCGGAGAACACAGGGATATCCTTCACATTTAGTTTCTTCGGGGCTAACCGCGAGGAAACTAGCTGTTCAATCTCTGACCGGAAAGTAGACTCTTTCTCGGAAGACCGCTTCTGCAAGTCATATACCATCGACATCAGAGATTGCAGAGTGGTCGTAATTGCCTCCAGATGAAGCGGTTGTGAAGAGGTTGAGGGTGCTGGTTCAGCCACAGCTGCTGAAGAGACCGACACCGCTTCAGCATTCTCAACCTCGTTAGTAGGAGGAACAACTGCCTCCTGTTCTGACTCTTCCACGAGGAGATTCTTCTCGGTCTCCTCGGAAACGACAGACATATTGTCGTCCAGGTGGACACTTTCCAAAGCATCCGCAACGTCAGGATCTTCAGGCTTCTGAACCTGGATCTGCACTAAGGGGATTGAAGGTTTAGTCTGGGGAATGACGGAATCGTCACGAGCTCTGGGGAAGAGACAGTCCCTCATCCTAGCATTAGGAAGGTATGGGCCCGAGGTATTCTTTTGAAAACCTCTTAACCCATTTCCGCAGCGTAATCCTAGGTGCATCCCTAGACTCCGCAGACTTTTGATCATCAAAAGCCTCCTTAACTAACTTGTCACACACAGTACATACCTCTGGGTCCCAGTACTTGAGGGCCCCTTTGGTGACAGAACAGCGGGCGTGAGACCTACACACACCATGTCCGTAGAAGTCCTTGCTGCGGACCCTACAAAAGTTGTTCCCGCACTCGGGATGCTTCTCCTGTAAAGAAAAGAAAAGCAAATGAGTTTTCTGTGAAATTCTCAGATTTCAACATAATAACACTTATTATATTTAGCTTGGAATAGGGTAAGCTATAGAGTAGGAAAGACACCTACATGTGTTTCCCGTCCAGCCATTTGCTATGACCCCATCCCATATTGAACCATGAAATTCACAAGGAATTAAATAACAGAGGGAATATCCAAGATATGTAGTGTCTTCTTGACACATAATCTTATAATGTTCAATACAGTACAGTGGATAAATTCAATGGACATAACCATTAAAATAAGAGAGATCAGCTCTCTATATGATGGTCTCACAAATGGCTGCTCAAGAACCACATGTAGGTTGGAAAAAATTTCAATATATTTTTCTGGATACAGCAGTTGCCGACGGCAGTATGCCGCCGACACTGCCAGCCCCGCCGACACTGC
>NC_090735.1:89419871-89479871 GCF_036898095.1 Palaemon carinicauda | reverse complement strand
ACCATCTGTTTTGAAGGTCTTCATTTTTGGCCAAGAAGACCTTGTCTGGGGAGAGGAGAACTTCTCCTGATGGAAGGAACTCAATGTGGCCTGGATCTCTTGATAAGGCCGCCAATTCCGAAATTCTAGCGCCGGATGCTAAACTCATAAGGAATAGAGTTTTTCTGAGTAGAGGTATATACTCACATGAGTCGTTGATGGTTTCTGACGCCAGTTTGAGGACATCATTGAGAAACCAGGAAACCGAGTTAGGATGAATAGATGGTTTCAGTCTGGCACAAGCTCTTGGAATTGAAGCTAGCAATGAGTCTGTTAGATCTATATTAAACCCGACCAGGAAAATCTTCTTCAAGGCAGACTTAATGGTAGTAATAGTGTTAGCTGCCAAACCTGACTCAAACAAGGTTCTGAAAAAGGTTACCGTTAGGTTTAATGTCATAAAGACAATATTAGAATCCTTCAAAAACTTTGCTAGTTTTTTGACCGCTGAGTCATATTGACGAAGAGTGGAGTCTCTCTTATCTGATTCTAAGAATAAAGTATTCTGGGGATCTATGTTAGGCCCTTTGTGGGCCGCAAACTTCATGAAGTCCATAAAGTTAGGGCGTTCCGAATGTTTGAGGAAGCGAACACAGTGCGCGTTTGTACTATCTGGGTCAAAGTCGGGTTGGGAATCTGGCGAGGGTGGAGATTCAGCTCCAGTAAAAGAGGAAACCAATTGCTCTTGGGCCAATTGGGGGCCACCAGGGCTACTTGACCTTTGAAGGTTCGAAGTTTGTCCAGCACCTTCATCAATAGGTTCACCGGTGGGAAAAGATAAATCCTTTCCCAGGTGTTCCAGTTCAGAGACATGGCATCCGTGGCGTAAGCCCGAGGGTCCAGGTTGGGGGCCACATAACATTTCAGTTTTCTGGTTGGACTCCATCGCGAAGAGATCTACCTGGAGGTCCGGCACTTGGGAGAGGATCCACTGAAACGATTTTCGATCTAGTGACCATTCTAACTCCAACGGGGTCGTCCTTGAGAGTGCGTCTGTCACAACGTTCCGAACTCCAGCCAGATGGACAGCTGATAGGTGCCATTGGTTTGAGGCTGCCAGGGAGAAGATTGCTACCATCACATGGTTGATGGTGCCTGACTTGGAGCCCCTTCTGTTTAAGCAACGGACTATAACTTCGTTGTCGAGAACTAGTCTCAGGAGCTGCTTCTTGGCCGGGGAAAGACGTTTTAAAGTTAGTAAGACCGCCATGGCTTCTAGGACGTTTATGTGGAACTGTTGGAACATTGTGGACCAAAGGCCCTGAACCTTCCTGTGTTGGGAATAACCTCCCCAACCTGATAGGGAGGCATCCGTGTGGATGACTATCTTTGGAGGGGGGTACCGTAGAGGGACCGATTTTGACAGGCTCTTGGTGGTCGTCCATGGGAGAGGCCTCTTCCGAAGAATAGGAGGAAGACGGGTCTTCTTGTCTCGAAATCTGTTGTTCGATCTGGAGCGCCAAACCCGGTTTATGTCCTTCAGTTTCGCTTTCAGAAGAAGGTCTGTCACTGAAGCAAATTGTAGGGATCCTAGGATCTTTTCTTGATTCCTTCTGGATGTTATCTTTTCCCCGAGAAAGCGTTTGGTATTCTTCGCAATCTCTATTCTCTTGGACCTGGGAAGACATAGGGTGTGAGAGCATAGGTCCCACTGTAATCCCAGCCACTGAAACTTGGTCTCCGGTGTTAGGCTGGACTTTCTGAAATTTATTTGGAATCCCAGAGACTGAAGATACTGGATCACCTTGTTTGTCGCTTTGAGACAATCCTCAACGTTGTCTGACCAGATTAGCCAATCGTCCAGATATGCGACGACTTGGACCCCTTTGGTTCGAAGTTCTTGAATGACTGATTCCGCCAGTTTCGTGAAAATTCTGGGCGCGATGTTGAGCCCGAAAGGCATCACTTTGAACGTGTAAGCCTTGTCGCCTAGTCTGAATCCTAGGAATGGGCGGAAATGTCTCGCTATTGGAACGTGATAGTAAGCATCGGTAAGATCGATGGAGGTGGTGACGGCCCCACGGGGAAGTAAGGTCCGTACCTGCGAGACGGTAAGCATGTGAAACTTGTCGCATTGAATGAACAAGTTTAGCCGGGAAAGATCAAGGATGACTCTCCGGCTGTCTGAGTCTTTTTTCGGGACGCTGAATAAGCGACCTTGAAACTTCAGATGTTTTGTTTCTTTGATCGCGTTCTTGAGCAAGAGATCCTGGGTAAACAGGATCAGATCCGGTATCAAGAGTTGATGGAATTTGTTCGGTGGAGGAGGCCCTTCTATCCAACTCCACCCCAGGCCCTTGGAAATTATGCTGAAGGCCCAAGGACTGAACCTCCAGCGACTCCTGAACGCATAAAGTCTCCCTCCTACCTGAAGATTCTCAGTAGTTGGAGGATTTTCCGCCACGGCCTCCGCGTGATCCCTTTCCGCGGGAGAAATATCTCCCTTTGCCTCTGTTCTGAAAAGAACCTCTTGAACCAAGGCCTCCTCTTGGGGCTGAGGCTTGGAGGTGGAGGGTTGGATGGACTGAGCAACCGGGACCGGCTGGACTACCTGGAGAGGTTGGCGGAACTGGGCAGAGCTATAAGAACGTAGCCTTTTCCTGCCCCGGGAGTGAACGTTCGACTGTTCGAACTTCCGTTTGGGAGTGACACCCCAACGGACCTTGAGGCTTTGGTTCACTCTGGCAGCTTTGCTTAACACTGAGTTGACCATGTCCTCCGGGAACAGGTCCGGACCCCAAGCGGAGGCTTTAATGAGCTTATTCGGCTCATGGCGGATAGTAGCCTCTGATAAAACATGCCTACGGCAACGTCTTCTGGCTACCAAGAAGTCATAGCAATCCGCTAACAAGGATTGTAAGGTGGCTTTTGTCATGACTTTAAAGGCGTGTTCCTCATCGAAGTTGAGGGAAAACATCTCCGCCATCGTCGAGACGTTTAGGCTCCTGCTAAACCTAGACCGGGACTCGAACTCGAGTCGAATTAAGGTTTCGGGGAGTCTTGGAAGTCGTTCGCTAAATTGCGTCGACTCACAATCAGCGGATAGCTTACCAGAGGTAAATGTTGCCTGAATGTTAAGCCAGCATTCATTGTCTGATGGGAGCAGAAGAGATGTAGGGTCTGTCTCCCGAAGCTGGGGCAAAGGTTTGTCTTCGGCCACTGCCTGAAGAGCCAAGTCCACTATTTTGGTGACGCAAGGAGTAGGGGTCTGCTCATCCACAAGAAACATAGTGTATGTACTCTTGTGGGGAGTCAGCATGGTGTTTGTGCAACCCCACTCGTTTAGTGTTCTAACCCAAACAGACTGAGCCTGTTTTATCTGTCTCCTTAGGGACCTTATCTAGCCGGACAAGAGCTTCTTCCGTTAGCCGGGCGAAGCCGGGGAAGGGGAATTGAAGGCCGGGAGGGAAGAACTCAAAGTCTTCAATGGGCTGGGTTCCAAAGCCTTCAATGGTCAACATCCCGTCCGTGAAAGGGCAGTGGAGCGCCATTTTCCACGGGTTATTTTTAGTAAAAGGCGGGAGTTTTGAGGCGTCCGGGATGAGGAACTGCTGTTGTTGAGGCAGTCGTCCTTCTAGGGTGTCCAGTCTCCTGGTAACGGCAGAAAGCATTGAGCTAATCTGCTCTGAGACAACCCTTGACATCATATTGGTGAGAGCCACCGGGTCGAGGTTGGCCGGGGCAACTGAGGAAGATGGCTGCACTCCCGGGTCCTGAGAAGTAGAGGAGGTGCTAGCTAAGCCACTAGGGGCTCTGGGGAGGGAAGCCTTCTTGGGCTTGGTTGTTTTAGGTAGTGTGGGATTCTTTCGAGTCCTAACTAAGGGTCTCTTCTGAGACTTAACCTTGGGAGGAACCGGGTATGATCTCGGGGTAGATTCACGATTCGCTTCAAAACCTAGAAAGGAAGAAGAATTAGATCCCGAAGAAAAAGAGGGGCTAAGAAGAGAGATCTTAGCGCCGGACCCACCTGCCTCACCTACCTCCTTACCTGTCTCCGGTTCGTCCAAAACCATGGGTTCTAGGTCCAAGTTCAGAGCCGCAACATTGTCCTCAATGGGGTCGGGGTCGTCACCGATGTCAGTATCTTGATCAAGATCAAGTTCCACGGTTGCCGCAATGTCGGCAATAATAGGGGCCGCCACTTATTTAGGCACTGCTGCCGAAGATTTTGCGTTGGGATAGATTAGGTTGCAGTAATCTTTGGAGAGGACGTAAGGCTTCTTGGCCTTAACGTTACGGGCGAAACCGCCTACCCAAACTTTCAAGGTGGCTCTTGCTGTGGTCTTAGCTGCTTGGGAACTCTGAAAGAACGGGGATAAGGTTAGCAAACCCGGGAGACGGAGCTGAGAAATGAAAACCAAAGGTTCATTATATAAAGCAAGGGGAATGCAAGTAGAAAAAACGACCTTTAGAGGCCTCACTGATTCCGAAGAGAGGGTCGTGACAAGGTCGTAACAGACAAGGCAGTGTTCGGGGTGCCAAACAATAACGTCATCCATTTGAATCCCACAGTCGGCGTGAGATCTACAGACCTCATGTCCGCAGGGCTGTTGAAGGACGGCCGCGCAAGCTGTCATCCGGCAGCGGACCACCTGTAAAAAGGAATAGTCTATGAACATCTACTTAATATCTCTAGAAGGGGCCCCGGAGGATCCGGACCTTGAAATTAAAGTAAAATGTATAGCCTTAGACTAAACATGCAGAGAACCTGAGACTATTCCAAGAGGAACCCGGAAGAGCCGGGATGAGAAAAGGATGTAAAAATAAGGGATTGAGTAATAATAAGTAATAGTCCCGGGGACCGGGAACAGAAATACTTAAAGTAAACTTAAAGTAAACTAGAGTTTACATATAATAAAAAACTCCGGTTATGATCTTAAACATTAACGTCCGTGAGAGTATAGGGTTCCCGTAGGGAGGGTAGGAATCATAAACTGTGTCAGTGTCATCCAATCCGGCAGTATTGTAAGCCCGGAGGCCCCAATGTCTGATGACGGGAGGGTACGGTGGGAGAATGCTGGAGGAGCCAAGGGATCCACCAACGAGACTACCGGACGTACCTGGACGAAGGTAATGATTCGTGTAGAATACTATGATGTAGGTTAATAATATATCCTGATACGGGCGATAATGGCAGGAGGTACTGTATGATGGGGACACTCCTAATATAGATAAGGTCTCATTCCTAAATCCATAAGCTAAAAGCAAAAGCCATACCAAGAAGACATAGGTATACTGCTCAATCACATGTGTGCTATAGTCCCCGGCGGTCCCGGCCCTCCCCCTCCCCCGACTGATGGCCAATCGAGACGACGGGAGGGGGGAGACGAGAACCGCCTGGGATGAATGAGACTATGTAGCACCCCGTGAGATAATCTCGGTCCTCAATATGTCGGAACGTTGAGGGAAGACTAAGGAACAAGCATACTGTACTTGGCCTGTATATCATAGCCAACAACCATCGAGTAAGAGGAGAGACGAACTCTAGGAGGGGTGGGGGGGGTGGGAAGGGGGTACAGGGGGATCACATGGACAGGTGGTGGTAGGCAGGGCTACCAACTGGAGATCCCCTCAACCCAACATGAAAATCCCAAAAATATAATCATAATGGAGTGTGACAATAAAAACAATATGAACTGTATAAATACTTAAAAGTAATTAATGAATAAAAGCGTAATCACGTAAAAAAGGCTAGGCATGCAAAGTTAATATGGCAAGAGAGGGACTCAAGTGAGTGGCAAGGGAGGGAGCGTGACGCCATCTTGGAAGATGGAAAACAAGGGTACCAACCTTGCTACCGAAGCGGGTAGATATCGAGCAGTAACACAATAAAGAGCTACGCGAGAGTCCCACTCGAACCAAAACGTAAAACTATGTGGAGCGTAAATAAAACGATAGTCTTTATAACATCAAGTGAAATGCTCCTAGAAAAAAACAGCGAAACAATTCCCTGTGGGAACGCTATCCACTAACATGCACGAAGGCAGGTATGCCAACATAACAGAACGCCTTAATGATTCGCTAACACTGATACCATAGTATAATAATAATGATACGCTAAGATGAAAGCATACAATCGGTGTAAAGGAAAAAAACTCCTAAAAGTTCGAACGAATAGCAATGATGAAAGTAATAACGAACGAACTAGCGAGAAAGGGCAGGGCCGTGTAACCATGAACGGTTAGAACGGGGACGCCGTTCACAATAAAACACTTCTGAATTAATAAAACAAAGGCTACACTGCCCATTCACACTTAAAACTCATGGATAAAGTACTTAACTTCGATGGAGTAACTTGAGATTCCGCCATCGATGCGTAGGAAAGGTAAGTATTCCAAAAGTACACCGAGAAAAATACAATCGATTTATTCATAACTGGTGCTAAAAAGGAGTGCTGGGCAAGCGTGGGTAGAGTTAGTAGTACTGGTCTGCGCGGCAGGGGAGGTTAAACCGCACCTCACTATTGAGGGATTTTGAAGAGATGTCTAAATGGTACGAGACCTCTGGTCTATTACGCCCTAGTTTATACCGACACCAATAGGTGAGCGAGCTAGTTCAACCTAGCATTCCTATACATTTTTTTCTCTGGTAATATTTAGCAGTTATATTCCTTAGAAATGGTGCTATAGGAGCATTTCACTGGCCGGCACAGGTTGAGCCCAGAAATATACATATACATATATATATATATATATATATATATATATATATATATATATATATATATATATATATATATATATAATGTATATATATATATATATATATATATATATATATTTATATATATATAATGTATATATATATATATATATATATTTATATATATATATATATATATATATATATATATATATATATATATATATATATATATATATATATATATATATATATATATATATATATATACACACACACACATATATATATATATATATATATATATATATATATATATATATATATATATATATATATATATATATATATATATATATATATATATATATATATATATATATATGTATATGTATATATATATATATATATATATATATATATATATATATATATATATATATATGTGTGTATATATATATATATATATATATATATATATACATATATATATATATATACATATATACACTGGAGGAGTGTAGGCCCCTTTCCCTAGCCCTGCCTACAGATCACAAGGACTGGAAAGATGTTCAGCTTATCTTCTTAGTAGGGAAGTTGGAGGCCGATATCGCTGGACGTCAGTTTAGCGAAAACCTCCCCAAGTTGTCTGATTTTCTCCTGCTTATGGAGCAGGATACGAAGGAATGGCTTGCTGCCTCTCTCTCCCTCCACATTACCTTGGAGGCAATGTTCAGTGAACATAGGTCCCCAGATATGTTCGTGGTCATAGCCAAAATCATTTGGCAACCCTAATTAAAGACTTTTATAGCTTTGTTAGGGATAGAAGGGCTTGCAGGGAGTTCGTGTTTGCCTCGGCTGCGGTAAGGCACGAACCCAGGAAGTTGATATCTTCCAATATCTAGGGGAAAAACCTCTTCCCGAATGAAGTGGTCAAGGAGATGGTCGACAAGGCCACCACGGAGAATAGGAATCTTCTCCAGAAGTCTTCCCCGGATGAGGGTCCCCAACCGAAATGGAAGACAAAGAGGCCAAGGCTGCCCTCTCACCCTGCTAGACAACAACAGCAACTTCCCATGACCACGGTGCCCCAGATGGTGGCACAGCCCCAACCCACCTACCAGATGGTACCCCAGCAGGTGGTGACTCAGTCCCCAGCCTTCACTCCCGCCTTTTCACTCCCGCCTATGAGAGGCAGACCACTACCTTTCGCACTAAAGGTAAGGGTCAAATAGAGGTTCCTCTAGACGTCCCTCAAGAGGAAGAGGGGGTAGGGGAGAATGCGGTCAAGGAGGCAAGCCCTCCGGAAACCAGAAGCAATGAGATGCTTCCGGTAGGAAGAAGACTCCGACTATTCCGGGATCATTGGACCTTCGATCCCTGGGCCCACAGCCTAATCAAGAACGGACTAGGTTGGAGCTGGAAGACAGCTCCACCATCATTTCCTCAATTCTTCCAACACTCCACCCCTGTTCTGGAAGAATATACCCGAGAACTCTTGAGCAAACGGGTGATAAGGAGGGCAAAGTTCATCAAATTCCAAGGAAGGCTGTTTTGTGTTCCCAAGAAGGACTCAGACAAACTCAGAGTCATTCTGGATTTGTCGCCACTCATCAAGTTCATAGAAAACGACAAGTTCACGATGCTGACCCTTCAACACATAAGGGTCCTACTGCCCAAAAGGGCATACACAGTCTCCATAGACATGGCAGATGCGTATTGGCACATTCCGATCAATCGCCAACTCTCCTCCTACCTAGGATTCAGGCTACAAAAAAGAAAGTACGCTTTCAGAGCTATGCCCTTCGGACTAAACATATCCCCAAGGATCTTCCCGAAGCTTGCAGAAGCAGTCGTTCAACAACTACGCCTAGAAGGTGTCCAGGTGATATCCTACCTGGACGATTGGCTGGTGTGGGCAGCATCTGAGACGAAATGCATGCAGGCATCCAAGAAATTGATCCAGTTTCTTGAACATCTGGGATTCAAGATCAACACCAAAAAGTCTCGACTATCTCCAGCTCACAAGTTTCAATGGCTAGGTATACATTGGAACTTACAGTCACATCGCCTCTCCATTCCATTAAAGAAGAGGAGAGAGATTGTAGGATCTGTCAAGAGACTACTAAAATCCAACAGGATTTCAAGACACCAACAGGAGAGAGTGCTGGGCTCCCTTCAGTTTGCATCAATGACAGACCCAGTGCTAAGAGCACAGCTAAAAGATGCATCAGGAGTCTGGAGAAGATATGCATCAAACGCTCGAAGAGATCTAAGAAGACCAATACCGATCCGACTACGATCACTTCTCAAGCCATGGTCGGAGGCCAAGAACTTGAAGAGGTCAATGCCTCTGCAACCGCCTCCACCCTCAGTCATTATCCACACGGACGCATCATTGGAAGGATGGGGAGGTCATTCTCATCAACGAAAAGTTCAGGGATCTTGGTTCTCTCTATTCAAGACCTTCCACATCAACATTTTGGAGGCCATGGCAGTCTTCCTCACACTGAAGAAATTATCCCCTCGCCCTTCAGTCCATACAGTATAAGACTGATTCTGGACAGCGAGGTGGTAATGAGATGCCTGAATCATCAAGGCTCGAGATCACCTCAACTCAACCAGGTAATGTTGGCCATCTTCCACTTAGCATTAAAGAAGAAATGGCACTTATCAGCAGTTCACCTTCAAGGGTTCCGCAATGTGATGGCGGACGTTCTATCCAGGCTAACTCCTATAGAGTCAGAATGGTCCCTAGACGCAAGATCATTCTCCTTCATCTTACATCAAGTCCTGGAACTGCAGATCGACCTCTTCGCAACGAGCGACAACAAGAAACTTCCTCTGTATATGGCCCCATACTAGGACCCTCTAGCAGAAGCAATGGACGCCATGTCCCTCGACTGGAACAGTTGGACCAGGATTTATCTGTTCCCTCCATCCAACCTGCTGATGAAGGTCCTCAACAAGCTGAGATCTTTTCAAGGAACAGCAGCCCTAGTGGCTCCCAAGTGGCCCCAGAGTAACTGGTTCCCTCTAGTATTGGAATTGCAGACGAGGCTGATTCCCCTGCCGTACCCAGTTCTGTCTCAACAAGTACAGAAGTCGACTGTCTTCGCTTCATTACAGAAAACCCAAGACCTTCATCTCGTGATTTTCTCTCCCTAGCAGGAAGAAAAAGGTTTGGGATCTCGAAAGAAAGTATAGGCTTCTTAGAGGAATAAAAGTCTAAATCTACCAGAAGGCAATAGGAGTCATCTTGGAAGGAGTGGGTGGCTTTTGTCAAGGCAAGAAAACCGAAAGAAATCTCGACAGATTTTTGTTTATCTTTTTTTATTCACCTTCATGAACAAGGTTTAGCAGCCAACACAATAACTAAGTGTAAATCTGCCTTAACTAGACCCTTGCTTTACGCTTTCCAAGTAGACTTTTCTAATGGAATTTTTAACAAGATCCCTAAGGCGTGTACTAGGCTTAGGCCTGCAGCACCTCCAAAGCCCATTTCATGGTCCTTGGATAAAGTACTCCATTTTGCCTCAATATTGAATAACGAAAATTGCTCTCGGAAAGATTTGACTCAAAAAGTTATATTCTTGTTTGCTCTAGCCTTAGGGGCTAGTTAGTGAGATATTGGCCCTTTCTCAGGAAGAGGGCCATATCCAGTTTACTGAAACGGGAGAACTGAATCTCTTTCCTGACCCAACGTTTCTCGTCAAGAACGAGCTACCCACCAAGAGGTGGGGTCCCTGGAGAATCTGCCCTCTGAAGGAAGATGTCTCGCTGTGTCCAGTGGAGTGTCTAAAGGTTTATCTTCGTAGAACTTCAGACTTCAGGGGAGGACAGCTCTTCAAAGGAGAAACATCGAGCTCAAACCTATCCCTGAAACAACTAAGGGCGAAGATCACCTACCTCATTCGCAGAGCGTATCCTGACAGTATACCCGCAGGTCATGATCCTAGGAAAATTCCTTCTTCGTTAAATTTTTTCCAGCTCATGGATTTCGAGAGCCTTCGCTCGTTTACTGGTTGGAAGTCATCCAGAGTGTTTTTCAAGCACTACGCGAAGCAAGTGCAAGAGTTAAAGAGATACGTGGTGGCGGCAGGTAGTGTACTAAAACCTGTCGCTTAGTGCTGCGAGGAACAGTGAATTATTTGGGACTATAATTCTATAGGGTGTACATGTTGGCACATTATAGTGCAACATGGTAGTGAAATGTCATCAAAGTGACATTATGGACTGTTCCAGTGTATAAAAGTGAAGAAACATAGACTCAACACTAGTGCCGTGTGTTTTTACACAAGTGTAAATAGACAGACTTTCTCAGAAAGACATTAGAAAATTATTAAATTTTCAATTGAGTGGCATGAACTTTTGTTTTCAGATAAAACAAGTATTTCTGATTTGGCCTGTATGTTCTATGTTTATAAATTCTATTCACTTGCATTTTTTATGTTATTATGGAATGTATGCTGAATTTTTATTTATTGTTTTACAATAAATGTCTAATTGTTTTTCGTGTCTTATTTTGCCCCAAACATATATAAATAAAGTTATGTATGAGCATTACTTTTATTCCTTACTATTCTGCATAATTACATTGAACAACGGTAGTAACTTTGTTCCTAAATGTAAACAAACCTTTTTCTGGCCAGGCTTATCTTGTTTCGATACAGATATAAACTTTTCTGTTGTGGTATACAGCTTGGCTGATATACCTTAGATGCTACGGTGGCTTACGTGAACCTGTGATCGTTTTTAAAAATACAAACTTTGGCTAAAGGCATATAGTGAAACCTGTATGCCCTTTTGGTTGGTAGGTTGGTCATATGAAATATGCAAAACTTCGAGACTTTTCCCGAGTCTAGGATGACTCTTCCCTGTAGGGGGCAGGAAGCACTAACATAGTTCATGATTAGAAGCAATGACATATAACAGTAATATCATAGGTCTCTAAGGTCTAAGTGACCAAGGAAATATTGTCTTGAGGTTTAAGGCACGACTGGGAAATCCACGCATACATTAATGCTCTGGTAAACTTCCATCAGGACGACATGGCCTGAGCCCAAAAAACGGATTTTGAGCGAAGCGAAAAATCTATTTTTGGGTGAGATAGCAATATCGTCCTAATGGACCTGCGCTCCTTTCCATGAAAGGCCTTAGCAGGATCCCTCCCAATAATACTGTATCTATAGTACTGGCTCAATGCTACAAGAAATAAAGATGGCGGCGATTGTGGCGCCACCTGAGTACTCAAACAGTGACGGAGGAAGGGAGCCTTATTAAAGGCTCCTCTTTTATTTTGCCACTTTTCCCCCTCGAAGCGTAAACGCTATGTGGGGTGTAGATTGCTATGTGGCATGTCAAGAATACATCCCCTGATATGTGATATCCTAAAAGGTGATAGAATTCTGGAGACCTTAAGTTAAATTCTCTGGGAATATCACTGTAGTCAAATATACCCTAGGAAGCTACTTAAAGGAACCTTCCATCAGGACGACATGGCTATCTCACCCAAAAATAGATTTTTGAGCGATTCTAAGAAAATTTCTTGACTAGATTGCGTAGACGCCGTACTGATGAAAATTTGATAACATACAAAAACTGTAGAGCACAGTTCTGTCGCGCCATGAAAGAAGCTAGGCGCCGATCTTGGGCATCTTTTGTTTCCTTTGTCAACAGTAGAACACCACCATCTTTTGTATGGAGGAAAATGAAAAAGATTCCCGGCATATTTACTAAAACCCACCACCAGTGTTGAAGGTGAACGGTCAGTATGTGACTAAAGCAAATGATGTTAGCAATGCCCTGGCTGATACTTTTTCAAATGTACCATGCAAGTGTGTAGCAGCTCCTGGTCACCAGTATAGAACTATTGAAGAAAAGAAAATTTTAAATTTTGCAACAGGAAGGGAAGAGTCATATAATTCTCCTTTTACTGAAAGAGAATTTGATTCCGCACTTGCTACTTGTAACAATACAGCTCTTGGACCTAGTAGAATTCCATATGCAATGATTAAACATGTACCTTTTGATACAAAGTTATTTATTTTAAGCATTATTAATAGAATATGGCATGATCATAGTTATCCAAGTGTTTGGGAACTAGCCATTATTTTAGCCTTTTTAAAACCCGGTAAGGACAAGTGTTTAGCAGCAAACTATCGACCTATTGCATTGACTTCTTGTTTATGTAAAATCATGGAGAAGATGGTCAATGCAAGACTGTTGTGGTACCTAGAAAAGAAGGGTATTTTATCACCTATTCAGTGTGGATTCAGAAAAATGTACTCAACAACTGATGTGTTGATACGACTTGAGTCTTCTATTTGTGAACCCTTTGCTTCCAAACAGCACCATGTGACAGTCTTTTTTTACCTTGAAAGGGCATATGATACTACATGGAGATTTGGTATACTTAAAACCATTCATGAATTGGGATTAAGAGGAAAGCTACCACTGTTCATTTAGTCATTTCTTTCACATAGAGTTTTTCAAGTGAGAGTGGGGGAAACTCCATCATAGAGTAAATGTCAGGAAGAGGAGGCTCCTCAGTGTAGTTTGCTGAGTGTAATCCTGTTTGCAGTAGCAATTAATGGTATATCCTCAGTCATTCCCTGGGATCTTCTCTCAACACTTTTTGTGAATGATCTCTCCATTTCATTTACTGGAGCTAGAATGGCAATGGTTGAGAGAAAACTACAACTCTCAATTGACAAAATTATCCAGTGGGCCGATATGAATGAATTTAAGTTCTCGACAAGTAAAACTTCCATTGTCCATTTCTCTCATATCCGGGGAGTACATCCAGACCCGGATACAGTATATACATTAAAGGTCAACGGACCCCATGCGTAAGTGAAGCTTAATTTTTAGGCTTGTTATTTGATTGTAGGCTTACATATGTTTCTCACTTAAAAGTATTAAAAGCTAAATGTCTTGAGGCTCTGAATCTTTTAAAAGTATTGTCCCATACATCATGGGGGCCAGACTGCAATACTATTTTAGAATTATACAAGGCCTTGATTTTTTCAAAAATTAGTTATGGATGTGAAATATACTCCTCAGCCATCCCAACCCAAGCTGATTAAAGATATAAGATTCAATACATCATGCTGGTACTGGATTGTTCACAGGAGCCTTTAGAACTTCACCTATCACAAGTCTCCTTGCTGATGCTGGAGAATTACCTCTAGACATTTACCGAAAGTCTTCTATTGTTCGGTATTGGTTTAGATTGCAAAGACTTCCTAATTCTTTAGCCTTTCAGACTACAAGCCATGTAAAGCACACATCATACTTTGAATTGCACCCAAATCTCCGCAACCTTATGGTTTTCGGGTTAAACAATTAATGTACAGTCTTGATATAATGAGAAGTAAGGTGTTTCCATTGAAGGTATCATCAACGCCTCCATGGGAATTACGAGAGGTATCTTTTTGCATATATCTTATTGGATTTAAAGAGAATATGACTGACTTAGAAGCCAGGTCTCTTTTTATGGAACAAGTTTCAGAACATAGGGGATTGACTTTTATATACTGATGGCTCCAAATCCAATGCTGGTGTTGGATTTGGAGTATATAGTAATGCTTTTAATTGTATAGCGGCACTTCTTCTAACATTTTCCGTATTTACTGCCGAACTATATGACATACTAACTGCTATTGAGAAAATAGCATTGGAGAAGGGGGGTAATTTTACCATTTTTAGGCATGCAAGGAGTGTCCTTCAAGCTTTATAAGTTCTTAATTCCAATAACCTTTTAGTTTTAAAGATTTTAGAATGGCTTTATATTATTGCTGGGTTCTGGCACACGGAGGTGTGTGTGGAAACGAGAAAGCAGATTTATGGGCTAAGAATACTGCAGCTGAATTGCTACCAAGAAGGTATCCCATTCTTTGCGATGATTGTTTACCCAACATTAAGAATTTGATTTCCAATAATTGGCAACAGCATTGGTGTAGTTGTAGTAAGAAATAAGATGCGAGAAATGACAAATGTTATATCCCCTTGGAAGTATAATATGATGCCCCGACCTTGGCAGACTACTCTTTGTCGTCTCCGCATTGGGCACACTCGGTTGACACATGAATTTTTGCTTACTGGGCAATACCAGCCATATTATGATGACTGTTTTGTACCCTTAACAGTGAGGCATTTGTTGACCGAATGCCCCACTTATAGTATCGAGAGAAATAGATATCTGTTTGAGGCTGGAGGTGAGGATGGCAGGTTCATCCTTGCCAAAATTCTTGGACATGATGTGTCCTACCATGCTAGGAGTATTTTTAGCTTTATTTAAGAAGCAGGTCTCCTGAAAGCTATATATCTTTTAAAATGACATCTTTGCTGTTATGGTTTTAATTGAATAGTTTTTACTCTTTATGTACAGTAAACGATATAGGCGTCAATGACCTTAGATGTCAGGATGCCAAAAAACCTCAAATCAATCAATATCAGATAGAATGCGTTGTTTACTGTACAAAACACTAATATTATAAAAACATTGCATGTTTGCACCATACTTATATTTAATTCAATATTATCTTTTTCAGATTACAGATTCTCTTGTGAAATTTGGCTTAAGTGATAGTGACACTGATATTTTAGCAGTAGTAATTGACCCTGATGTTGAGCATAAAGTTGAAAAGCTAAATGGACAGATTAGAGGAAAAGTAAGTAAAGTTTATTAATTTTATTTTCTTAATTTTCTGTGAAAAGCTAAATACAATAAACTATTTTAGCTATCCTTATGGTTATTGCAAAATTTACTTCCTCTTCTGTTTGTATGTTGTCTTGTGCAACATAAGGTATAGGAATTCATACGAGTACAAATTATAGTTAGATATATGCCCTCTTTTTATTTAGATGGAATTGAGACCATTTGAAGAATTTCAGTGGAATAGTTATCGAGGTACTTGGTTAACATTTAAAACTTATCAGTATTTTCATGCTAAATATAATTGCTCATACAGACTGAAGTGTTCTTAATTTGGTTCTTGTTGTCATGGAAGAAATCTTCTTACTTAGTGTTACTCTCCCAGTGATTATGACCTTCATTATTTTAATAACTAAATCAGAATGTCTCTTAAAGGTTTAAAGACCATTCATGAATGACAAAGTCAAGGAACAGTAACATTGCCCTATCAAGCAGGACAATGCCCTAGAGACTGACCATATATAGTATAAATATGATCAGTGCCCAAGCTGCCTCTCCACCCAAGTTAGGACCAAGGAAGGCCAGGCAATGGCTGCTGATGACTCTGCAGATAGACCTATAGGCTTACCCGAACTCCCCCATCCTTAGCTTACAAGGATGGTGAGGTTGCAGACACCAAAGAAACTAACGACTTTGAGGGATTAGAACCTCAGTCTGGTGTTCGCCAATCAGGGACGTTACCACATCGGCCCTTGTAATTGAAGGGCAGATTATTCTACTGTTGATTAAGTCTATCAATCAAGACTTTTCATTAGTCTTTTGCAATATAGTGACTCATTGTAAACTCATTTGACTACAGTATTTTCCTTAAAGAAGTGGGTTCTTAAAAAATGAGTTCTTGGTAGGTAGGGTACTGTACGTTCTTGACAGAAGTAATTAATGCAGTTCAAGGTATAGGTTTTTGGTAGCATGTCCTTTTGCACTGGACTTTACTGTAAAAGCATTGGTTCCCATTAGAGAAATTAACACTTCAACCCTATCCACTAGCATTTCTCTCTCTGACCATAACTAGTAATTAGAAGAAGATACCTCTCCATGTTATGTTAGTAGGACAATTGGTTTCCACTTTTTTATATCATGCTGCAATATTGAAAAAAAATAATGCTGTATTTCTCTTTGGCCAAGGGAAGTTATCATTAGGGCATACAAAGATTTTAATAGCTGGATTATATTTCAGAAGGCCAGTATTCTTGAGTAATGGAATCCTCTCTCTTCCTTTCCCACCTTCCCTTCCCTAGTGATACCTATTCATCTTGATAGATTAATTAATTTGAATTGGAAAGGCCTGTCCATACACCCTCAGTGATAGAGGATATATGAAGCACTGGTCATAACTAGGTACATGATTAATGTTTCTCCTGTGTCACCATCTGTTGGAATGACTAGCCATCACAGAGGAGGTGGTGGTTGGAGAGAGTGAAAAGATTTTGTTTTTTAATTAAGAGGTTAATAATTAAGCATGCTAACTACTAGGTAAAATTTGCTTAAATAAAGGGGTTCTGACAAAGGAAGAATCTATTTTATGGGAGATACTGTGTGGTCTTCAAGGACTTTCTTGTGTAAGGCTACATCAGGTAATCTGATATGACATAGATACCAAAGAAGTATTGTCTCTCCTTTAGGGCTAGTGTATCAGTGTGCACAGTACGAACTTAGTATATGTAAGAGAGACCTTAAGTTCAGGGACTAGTTAACTCAACACAGCACCTCCAATGGTATAACCATCTTCTGTGGGTGACTTCATTACTACCGGTACAGTAAGTCATAATAGACAAAAGAACCTACGCTATAGCTGGAGACAGCTCTACTTACACATCAACTTTCTCCCAGCTGCCATCTAAATTTCCAAGTTCAAATACATTGTTAGGTTTCCGTGCATGAGGCTAGGGAGGGAGGGGGGGAGGGTCCTGGAGACCAGACAGTGTGTGGTCTCCAAGGACTAGTAGCAGAGCTTTAATTAAGTAGACTCATGCTCTGTATGCTTTAACACTCCCCAACACTGTTGGTGTGAGCAGCGTCGACGTTGTGGGCACCCACACCACTGAATGGTCCCTGTTCTGCGGTCTCTTCTAACTGATCTGCAAGTCTATCTCTCGACTCCATTATTACGTTCAATGAACAGTGAGCAACAAAATTGCAGTTCTAACAAAATTATTAACAATAAACACGAACCGTTTTGAAATACAAGACTAATGAGAAAAGTTCAATGAGGAGTGAGTGTGTGCATGTGCGATGAATACGTCTGACAGCAAGGTGAGGAAAGCAGCTATGAGCCAGCAGCAGCAACTCGCTGTTCAGGCAGTCACCCCGCAACGATGGTTGAGACTGGACGTGGCTACACATGCTCCAACCATGCCACAACAGAATATTGGCTTGGTTTTAGAAATAGCACGGCAAATAACACACTGGGACGTATAAAAAGGGCACTACAAAAGCACAATGAACTTCAAAACACTTCACAGTTCACTTGCATCACTATACTGCACATGAAATAGAATAATTTGAATAAAACCACAAAAACATTAACATTGAGTCCCCATTAATGGCATCCACTGGTTCCTATTGTCCACGTCTTGAAATAAACTTCTCATAATACATCACTATAAGTTCACTGTACCATGTACGTGTTGGTAACTTCCTTAACATTAATTGGTGGGGCAAGGATAAAACTTCAAAAGTTGGTTCTTAATGTCTATTATGAGTAAAATGCAAAGTCCGGAAGATAACTTATCAGTAAGAGACAAGAACAAACAAGACATTGCATCATGGGAACAATAGGTAAGTGTTGCCAATGCCGATACAATGTTGCCATATATTAATAAAACATTAATTAATATGCGAATATGCAACATCTGGAATAATTCTTGAAAGCACATAATACAATAAATGATGAATATAGGATAATGATGAAGATAATGAATACTAGTACATGTTAAATGTGTCTTTTTGGGCTCAGGCCATGTCGTCCTGATGGAAGGTTCCTATTGGTAGCTTTCTAAGGGATATTTGGCTACAGTGATATTCCCAGAGAATTGACCTTTAGGTCTTCAGAATTCTAACTCCTGGTGCGAATATCCTTAAAATTTCTTTTAAGGGGACTGTCCGCCATGGTGTTTTGACATAACTTTCAGAAATCGAAAATCATTTTATTGCTTCTATGTATGTGTAAACATATCGTACATGCTCCCCAGAAGTTTTTACAAATAACTAAGATATAGCGGTCTTTAAATGATGACGTCATCCTTACTGTGTCGTCTGCATGACTGAATTTGACAAAATCGTCTATGTGTGTTATTTTGCATATTTATGGCGATTTTTCACTTATGTTTCGAGCTATCGTACATCTGGCAGAAATGGAAGGCATTGGTAGAGCGTAGTTGAACGAAATCTACTCCTACGAGAACAGAAGCCAAAGTTTCCAAAAACTTATAGAAGTTATAATGAATGTGTTTGTTTACTTGAAGTTCGTATGTACATTGTGTTTTCACAACGTCCTCGGGAACTTTATAGCAAGGCCAATGTTACCTAAAGTCATAAAAAGAACAAATAGTCAATAATTTTTCCAAACAATGAAGATATAGCGGTCTTTAAATGATGACGTCATCTTTACAGCGTCGTCTGCATGACTGACAAAATCGTAGTTTCTCTCTCTCTCTCTCTCTCTCTCTCTCTCTCTCTCTCTCTCTCTCTCTCTCTCTCTCTCTCTCTCTCTCTCTCTCTCTCTCTCTCGAATTATTTAAAACTGCCATTTATACAAATACTACAATAACAATGTTCAACTCTCTCATAGAAACAAGTAATGGTTGATCTCTCTCTCTCTCTCTCTCTCTCTCTCTCTCTCTCTCCTCTCTCTCTCTCTCTCTCTCTCTCTCTCTCAATTTGAACTGCCATCTATATCAACCAAATGCTACCACTTTAAATTCATGATCTCTCTCTCTCTCTCTCTCTTTCTCTCTCTCTCTCTCTCTTTCTCTCTCTCTCTATACGAGGTGCCTCACACTGAGGGACCTGGGGGAACCCAAACAAAAAATAAGGCAATAAGGCTCTCTCTCTCTCTCTCTCTCTCTCTCTCTCTCTCTCTCTCTCTCTCTCTCTCTCTCTCTCTCTCTTATGTTTCGAAATCTCGTACTTCTGGCAGAAATAGAAGGCATTGTTAGAGGGTAGGTAAATGAAAACTACCAGCTACGAGAACATCAGCCAAAGTTTCCAAAGACATATAGAAGTTATAAGCATGTGTTTGTTTACTTGAAGTTCGTATGTAGATTGTGCTTTCACAACGTCCTCTGGAACTTTATAGCAATGCCCATGTTATATAAGGTGATAGAAAGAACAAAAAGTAAGTGGAGAACAAGAAAAAAGAACCAAGAAAGAGGGAAACATGAATAAGAGTACAAAGCTGAAACCTGCTAACTAAAACACTGGCAACAATGAGATATTGGTGGCAACTCGTAACATAGGAATAGTAAACTGAGGGTTCAAATACCTCATTTACGGTGCTTTTATGTAGGAATAAACAATGAAAGTTATCATAATAATATTATCTTGATTTCTTTGAGGAAAGAAGCGAAAATTTGTTTCAAATCTTTGGGAGCTCATAATTCAAAAACATACTTATTCACTCTTAGGTAAATTTTTTTCACTTATTTGTTGTTCGATGTTAGATAGAAAGATATCATTGAAAAGAAGAATATAAATTCCACAATTCTGTCAAGCAGAATTTTGATTTTATTTTATTTTCTTTTCTACGATTATTTTGCGTCTAGACGAGGATAAAAAATAAATATTCGTAAAAACAAAAAAAGGAAAATCAAAATTTCGGTTGACAGAATTGTTCGGTTTATAAAACGGATTTTGAGCGAAGCGAAAAATCTATTTTTGGGTGAGGTAGCCATGTCGTCCTGATGGAAGTTCCTTCATAGGTAGCTTCCTAGGTATATTTGACTACAGTGATATATCCCAGAGAATTTACCAAAGGTATCCAGAATTCTAACTCCTGGAGCGAATATCCCTTAAAATTTTACGAAGGGATATCGCGTAATATCAGAGGACGTATTCTTGACACGTCTCATGGCTATCTACGCCCCCAATAGAGCTTTCACTTCGAGGGGAAGGAGAGGCAAGAATAGGGAGAGTCGTTACAGAGACGACACTCCCACTGTACTGTAAATAGTGCGCCAAATCGCCACCGCGAGGTGCCACCAAGCCATTCTTTGTAGCTTTGTAGGTGTTGCAGATACAGTACCATAGGGAGGGATTCATTATCCTTTAGTTAAAAAGAGGGTGGGTCCATCAGGACGACATGGCTACCTCACCCAAAAATAGATTTTTCGCTTCGCTCAAAATCCGTTTTTTGGGCTCAGGCCATGTCGTCGTGATGGAAGTGTACCAGAGCATTAATGTATCTGTGGATTTCCAATAGTGCCGTTCATCTCGAGCTAAATCTTTCCTTTTCGGTCTTTAGACCTAGAGACACTTGATGTTACCGTTATACGTCAATCAGCTGATCATGAAATATGTCAGTGCTTCCTGCCCCCTACAGGGAAGAGTCTGGGTAAACTCGAGGAAAAAACCGAGGATTGTGAGTTTAGGGAACAATCTAGCAAATAGTTTGTATATTAGTGTCAACATATACGTAAAGCATAGTCTGTACTATGATGGGATTGGTTTGGGCAGATTACTGTACCTCCCGGGTCTGTCGTGAAGAGACGGACAGGTTTATATATGTGTAGGAAACCTTAAACAGTAAAATGAACAGCCTAGTACAACAAGATCTTACCTGTTTGCCTGGAACACCATGAATCTTAGTTCTGGTATTGACTTAAATATCAAAAGAGTCAAGGATGCTCTGACTTATACATTTAAAGAAATATTTGGGGGGAAAGAGACGCAAATATTCGTTCTATTGTTTATTACAAAAATAGAAATCATGGTTGTAAACAATTACAAAGTATGCTGAATAATTCTGCATAAAAGCATAAACAGTAATAACAGGATAAATAGGGTTTGCCTGAAAAGGAAAACATTAGCCACTCTAAGGGAAATATGAAGTTTCGCTATACAATCTGTTGTTACTAGGAACACTGTGCATATAAGAATGCCTGGCACTTGTGTCAGTTTATTATGCTTAATGTCACCTGTGTAGGGAGAACAGTCTATAGTGTTATCACTTAAACACAAAACTCAACACGATATGTCTTACGAGTCTATCGTGTACACCCTTCACCATAAGTCCCTAATAGTGCATTGTTCTTCGCAGTAATCAAGCAGCTGGTTTTATCACACTGCCCGCCGCCACCACATGAAATTTAATTTCTTGTAATTGCTTCGCGTATTGCTTGAAGAAGACCCTCGAGGACTTCCATCCAGTATAAGCACGAAGACTTTCAAACGACATCGCTTGGAAGAAATTCAGAGACGAGACAACTTTCCTCGGATCATGACCTGCAGGTGTACTGTCTGGATCCACTCTGCGAATGAAGTAGGTGATTTTCGCCCTAATCTGTTTCAATGATAACGTTGAACCGGAAGTCTCTCCCCTGAAAAGCTGACCTCCCTTAAAGTCTGAAGTTCTACAAAGATAGACCTTTAGGCATTCCACTGGGCAGAGGGATGTGTCTTCCTTCAGAGGGCAGATTCTCCAGGGACCCCATCTCTTAGTGGGCAGCTCGTTCTTGGCGAGAAACGTCGGGTCCAGAAAGAGGTTCAGTTCTCCATTGTCTGTGAACTGAATGTGGCCATCATCCCTCGAGAGGGCCACTATTTCGCTAACTCTGGCTCCCGAGGCTAGTGCAAATAAGAATATCACCTTCTGAGTCAAGTCTTTCAGCGAGCAATCCTCATTGTTCAGGGTTGATGCTAAATGAAGAACTTTGTCCAAAGACCATGAAATGGGCTTAGGAGGAGCTGCGGGCCGAAGTTTTGCGCAGGCTTTAGGGATCTTGCTGAAGATTTCGTTGGAAAAGTCTACCTGGAAGGCATAAAGTATTGGTCTGGCCTGGGCGGATTTACATGTAGTGATCGTATTGGCTGCTAAACCTTGTTCATGAAGATGGATGAAGGACAAACAGAAGTCCGTAGAAATCTCCTTAGGTTTCTTCGCCTTGACAAAGGCCACCCATTTCTTCCAGGAAGACTCATATTGTCTTCTTGTTGACTTTGACTTGTTTTCTTCTAGGAAGTTGATACTGTCCCTAGAAATCCCAAACCGTTTCTTGACCGCTAAGGCGAGAAAATCATGAGATGAAGGTTCTGGGTTTTCACTGATGAAGCTGAGACAGTCAATTTCTGCACTTGCTGAGTCAGAACTGGGTTCGGCAACGGGATCAGTTTCAGGCGTAGTTCCGTTACCAGGGGGAACCAAATGCTGTTGGGCCACTATTGCTGCCGTCCCCCGAAAGGATCTCAGTTTGTCGAGGACTTTCAGCAGAAGGTTGGTTGGAGGGAATAGGTAGATCTTGGACCATCTGTTCCAATCTATGGACATTGCATCCATTGCTTCCGCTAGAGGATCCTCGTACGGGGCTACATACCGGGGTAGCTTCTTGTTGTCGCTCGTTGCGAAGAGGTCTATCTGCAGTCCTGGACTTTGCGTAAGATGAAGGAGAACGATCTTGCGTCTAGAGACCATTCTGACTCTATCGGTTTGGATCTGGATAGAGCATCCGCTGTCACATTGCGGAACCCTAGAAGGTGGACTGCAGACAAGTGCCATCTCTTCTTCTCCGCTAGGCGGAGGATGGCTAGTATCACTTGATTTATGTAAGGCGATCTCGAACCCTGTCGATTTAGGAATCTCGTTATGACTTCGCTGTCTAGAACCAGACGGATGTGGATTGAGCAGCGGAGTTTGTTTCCTTAGAGAAAGAAAAACTGCCATGGCTTCCAGGAAGTTGATGTGGAAGGTTTTGAAGAGGGGAGACCAGGTTCCTTGGACTTTCCGATGGTGAGAGTGACCTCCCCTCCCGTCTTTCGAGGCATCCGTGTGAATGGTGACTGACGGGGGAGGTGGTTGTAAGGGAACCTTGTTCTTTAGGTTCTTGGCCTCCGACCATGGCTTGAGTAGGGATCGCAGACGATTTGGTGTCGGTCTTTTTAGATCTCTTCGAGTGTTTGATGCGTATTTTCTCCAGACTCCTGATGCATCTTTTAATTGTGCTCTCAATACTGGATCTGTCACTGAGGTGAACTGGAGAGACCCCAACACTCTCTCCTGTTGCCTTCTTGATATCTTTGTGGATCGAAGAAGGCTTTTGACAGATCCCGCTATCTCTTTCCTTTTCTTTGATGGAATGGAAAGGCAGTGCGACTGCAAGTTCCAGTGGACGCCCAGCCACTGAAACTTCTGAGCTGGAGACAGTCGGGATTTTTCCAGATTGATCTTGAATCCCAAGTGTTCCAGGAACTGGATCACTTCCATGGAGGCTTGCCTGCACTCTTCTTCGGATGCTGCCCACACCAGCCAGTCGTCCAGGTAGGCTACCTCCTGGATTCCTTTTAGGCGTAGTTGATGAATGACTGCATTCGCAAGCTTGGTGAATACCCTTGGAGCTATGTTTAGTCCGAAGGGCATGGCTCTGAAGACATACTGTCTTCTTTGTAGTTTGAATCTCAGGTTGGGGGAAACTTGACGGCTGATCGGAACGTGCCAGTACGCATCCGTCATGTCTATGGAGACTGTGTATGCCCGTTTGGGCAGAAGGGTCCTTATGTGTTGAAGCGTCAGCATTTTGAACTTGTTGAGTGGTGACAAGTCCAGAATTACTCTGAGCTTTTCCGAGTCCTTCTTCGGAACACAAAATAGCCTTCCTAGGAATCTGACGGACTTCGCCTTCCGTATAACTCTTTTTGCCCAAGAGTTCCTGAACATATTCTTCCAATATGGGGGCTGAGTGTTGGAAGAATTGAGGGAAGGTTGGTAGAGTTGAGCTCCAACTCCACCCTAGTCCATTCTTGATTAGGCTGTGGGCCCATGGATCGAAGGTCCAACGATCCCGGAAGTAGAAGAGTCTCCTTCCTACCGGTAGCATCTCACTTTGAGTGCTGGGAGGAGGATTTACCTCCCTGGCCACATCCACCCCTGTTGCCCCTACCTCTGGAGGGGCTTCTGGAGGAGCCTCGAAAGGATCCTCGAGGTCGTAGACTTCCTTTCAAACACTGGGGTGAACACCGGTGACTGAGTCGCCAGTGTTTGGGGCACCAGTTGGAAAGTAGCGGGTGATTGTGCCACCGTCTGGGGCACCGTGGCCACGGGAAGCTGCTGTTGTTGCTTAGGCCGAGAGGGCACTTTAGGTCGTTTTGGTCTATTTTTCGGCTGGGGACCCTCGTCAGCTGAAGATTTCCTTTTGGAGGACAAGCTCCACTTGGAAAGGAGGTTCCTGTTTTCAGTGGCGGCTTTGTCCACAACCTCTTTGACCACTTCAATTGGGAAGAGATATTTCCCCAGATGTTAGAAGCTATCAGCTTCCTGGGTTCGTGTCTCACCGCAGCTGAGGCGAACACGAACTCTCTGCAAGCCCTTCTGGCTTTAATAAAGTTGTACAGGTCTTTAGTCACTGTCGCCAGATGGGCTTTGGAGAAGACCATGTACATGTCTGGGGTATCTGGGATACTTGCCATTGTCTCCAGGCCAGTCTGCAGAGACAAGGAAGCGGCTAAGCGTTCTTTCGTCTCCTGTTCCCTACGCAGGAGAAAGTCCGACAGCTTGGGGAGGTCTTTGTCGAACTGTCGTCCGGCAATATCTGCCTCCAGCTTCCCTACTTATGGGAAGGCAAGGGAGAAGGGTCTACACTCTTCCAGTGTAGGGCACGGTTTCCCTGCCTCAACTGCCTTTAAGGCTGCCTTGAGCCCTTTGTCCATAAAGGGAAAGGCACGTTTAGGATCAGCAATGAAGGACGGGTGCTTCTTGCTGAGAGCCGGCACCTTAGAGCTAGTATAGGCCCTCTCTTTTAAGGTGGTGGTATATAAGGCCTGAGCCTTAGAGAGTTCAAGGACAATAGTTTCCTTGTGCTCTGTCTCCTCTTTGGATGCGGGTTCCGTCCTGAGACGGACATAGCAATCCGGGTAGGCCCCTTTGCTGGGCCAGAACTCAATATCCTCTACTGGGACAGTACCCAGTTTCTCTGAGAGGAAGATCTTCCCGCCTGACATGGGCATGTGCTCTGCGTACCTCCAGGGGTTAACGTCAGAGAAGGCAGGGAGATCCTTAACGTTTAGCTTCTTCGGAGCCATACGTGCCGCAACCAGTTGATGCATTTCAGTCCGAAAAGAGGCCTCCTTCTCGGCCGATTTCTGTTGCATGTCCTGCACCATGGACAGCAACGAGTGCAAAGTACTCGTGATCGAATCCAGTTGGGGCGCAGTGGAGGAGGTAGAAGGCATCGGCTCATTCACTGCGGCCGATGACACCGAAATCGTTTCGGCTTTCTCAGTTTCTGGTTCAGGTGGAACTTCATCCGCCTGATCCAACTCCTCCACTAGGAGATTGTTCTCGGTCTCCTCTGAGACAACTGACATGTTGTCTTCTAGCTGGATGCTCTCTAAGGCATCTGAGACTTCAGATTCTACCGGAATCTGCACCAGGGGAATCTCAGGTTGAGCCTGGGGAATAACTGCATCCGAAGATGCCCTAGGAAAAAGACAAGCCCTCATCCTTTTGTTAGGAAGGTATGGGCCAGAAGTATTCTTCTAGAAACCCCTGACCCATTTACGCAGCTTCTCCCTTGCTGTGTCCCTTGACTCAGTGGACTTTTGGTCATCAAAAGCATCTCTTACCAGTTTTTCACAAACAGTACATACCTGTGGGTCCCAGTACTTGAGAGCCCCCTTGGTGACTGCGCAGCGAGCATGGGCCCTGCACATGTCGTGGCCGCAGAAGTTCGTACTGCGGACCCTGCAAAAACTATTCCCACACTCGGGATGCTCCTCCTGTAAAGAAAGGAAAAGTCTATTAGTATTCGGTGAAATTCTCAAATTTCAACATGCCGGGCCTGCCGGCGTGTGAGCTATTGAAGGCAATTATTGTCTTCATAACATTGTGTGATAGGCCGCCGGCAACGGCTCTGCCGGCTACCGGCGGTCTCTGCCGGCGACGGCGGCACTGCCGGCCGGCGGCGCCTCCGCCGGCGGCGGCGGCTCCGCCGGCGGCACTGCCGGCGACGGCGGCACTGCCGGCCGGCGGCGCCTCCGCCGGCGGCGGCGGCTCCGCCGGCGGCGGCGGCTCCGCCGGCGGCGGCGGCTCTGCCGGACGGCAGCGGCTCTGCCGGCTACCGGCGGTCTCTGCCGGCGGCGGCGGTTCTGCCGGCCGGCGGCGGCGGTTCTGCCGGATGGCGGCGGCGGTTCTGCCGGCCGGCGACAGCTCTGCCGGCCGGCAGCCGAGGATCCTTCCATCAAGGGGACCCAGCGGCAGTCGGCGGCAGATGACCAGGTATGGGTGGCCGGCTGCCAGCCGGCAACTCAGCGGCTGGCAGTCGGTTCCCGAATGTCCAATGTCTTTGGCCCAGTATGAAAATACGAGAGAAAGAAAGGATAGAGGAAGGCAAGGGAGAAAGAAAGGATAGAGGAAGGCAAGGGCTCAGCCTTGCCGACCTGCATCCAGAATGAGGGTTCAAGTGGAAGGGGGAATTAAATTCGGGCTTCCACCCAACCATATCCCAGTCATAAGGGCTATGGAAGGCAGTCCAAGGGAGGACCGAAGAACACTCTTAAGAATATGAGGATACCCGCTGGACGGGGAACCTCAGGCCAGTCCTACAAGAACCCTAGGGTCAATGTAGAACGACGGCCAGGAGGGTGTTGGATCATTCAACACGAAAGAGATAGCGGGGAGGGGGTAGGTGTCCTATAGGTAAGGTAATGCCTGAAGGCACTACCTAACCTAAAGGATTCTGGTCTCATGAAGTAACCTCAGGTAGGGGAAATCATTTCCCCAGGTTGGGTTAGTCAAGGGAGAGGATGTCCGTAGGACACCAACTCGCAGGAGAGCAGAATCTCGTACTAGGGACCCTAGGCAATGAAGAAATTCTTTCTTCGGTCTAGGGTCTACCAGCACAGGACTGTCTGCTAGGCCAGGGAAGGGGGAATTGTGGTACAAAACTCCCAAGTATGGCCTATGGAGGTCTAGCCTCCTGAAAGAGCAGCTTAACCTGACATGGGAAATCATTTCACCAAGACAGGGAGATGCCTAACACAGACTGATACTCTGATGTCCCGTCCTAAACTCAAAACCGACTCAGTGGTTAGGAGAAAGAAAACGGAACGTCTCAGTAAATTTTGCTAGAACTCGGTTCACAGCAAAGAAAACTGAGAATAGCCTAGGCTAATCAGAGGGAAGGGGATTGCTCTTAAATCTCCTAGGAGATTGGTATCAACTTAAAAGGTATAGGAGGTGTCAGTCTCCCCTTAAAACGCAATACAAGAGCAATGGGGACATGTATGAAAGTATACTAAAGCCCCTAGGATAGTAGCCTAGGAGCATTGAGAATCGATCACCGAAACTCTCTGTATACTATCTTGGAAGAGGAAAGCATAATTAAGTAATATCATAAAAGTGTAAAATATTGCCTGTGCTTCAATAAAACTTTACCAGGAAGGTTATATCATGCATGAAGTGTGAGGGTGCCTAGGCTAGGAAGCCTAGCACTCGTGAGGCTCGATCATAATAGCCAAATTCACGACAACAATGACATAATATAAGAATCCCTAGCTAAATATCAAAATAGCTAAAGTTATTAAAGCGAATAAATGCCGGGAAAGGGTCGTTCTGGCTAACTAAATGAACAGACGCCATCCGGCTGGCAACAGCTCTTGTTACGTTAATTACGATCGCAATCGAAAAGCAAAACTGGCAAGAGCTTACATTTACACAAGATAAAGATATTACTTAACTTTCCAGAAGCTGATGAGGCTGAGGAAGACACCATAGCGTCCAAAATACTCCAAAATAGCACGAGAGAACAGGGAAAACACTGGTCTAGCGAAGCTACAAGAGAAAGAATGGCTCGGTGGCGCCTCGTGGTGGCGATTTGGCGCACTATTTACAGTACAGTGGGAGTGTCGCCTCTGTAACGACTCTCCCTATTCTTGCCTCTCCTTCCCCTTGAAGTGAAAGATCTATTGGGGGCGTAGATAGCCATGAGACGTGTCAAGAATACGTCCTCTGATATTACGCGATATCCCTTCGTAAAATTTTAAGGGATATTCGCTCCAGGAGTTAGAATTCTGGATACCTTTGGTAAATTCTCTGGGATATATCACTGTAGTCAAATATACCTAGGAAGCTACCTATGAAGGAACTTCCATCACGACGACATGGCCTGAGCCCAAAAAAGTATTTTTTATGGTATTAGATTCAATACAAATGGTGTTGTATTAGTTGGGAAAAATGTACCTAAATTATTTTTTTGATCAAATGACTTGAAATTTTCATATGATGAAGGTATCATATGTCTAAAACATATACAGTATAGAAATGGTGTATTTTGGATCATTAGAAAAAAAATAGCGGACATGGCGGACGGTCCCGTTAAGGATATCGCATAATATCAGGGGACGTATATCTTGATATAACACATAGCAATCTTCACCCCGAATAGCGTTTTCGTTTCGAGGGGGAAGAGTGGCGAAAAACAGAAGGGGAGCCGTTATCAAGGTTACCCTTCCTTCCGTACTACTACAAGTATCCAAGATGGCGCTCATTCCTATTTTTGTAGCGAATTCGCACGGTGGTTTTCCCTGTTGCTCTAACATTAGTGATTGATTAATTGAGGATTTATCATGCAATCGCCAGCTTCCTCTGCCTCTGGAAAGTTGAATATTTATTCTTTACAGTGTATAATTTTTAGCTCCTGCTTCACAGAGAAATTAGAATAACTTTATGTGGGCGCTGTTGTTCATGACGCATGCATTATTTAGTTAGCAGAACGACATTCCCGGTTGTAATAGCATTAATAAATTATGAAAGCTATTTAGGCACAATTATACTAGTAAAGATATATATAATTATGCATATACAGTATTTCCTCTTCCTTATGTCGATCGTATACGTTAGAGTTTCGGCGATTTAGGTAACCGAAATCTCGCCCTGCGCTAGGCTACCTAGGCTCTGCGCTTCAGTATACTTTCACACATGATCCCAGTTCACCCTCGTGTATCAGTTTATCAATTCAACAGGAGATAGATATCTCCTAGAATTATTTATATAACTCGATACTTGTCTCCTGTGAAGATTTAAGGGTAATCCCTCCTTCCCTCTGAGTGCCGCCATAGGCGACAACCCTATCTTGGTCTTGCCATAGAGTAGTTACTCCGGCTTGACTAGGCTAGTGTTTTCTGTCTTCCACCCTTGCCAGTGAGTGTTCCGGCTTGGGTTTTCGACAGAACCTCAAGAGTATTCAGTCTTTCTGCCGGCGGCGGAGCAGCAGGGTGAGTAGTCATTCCCCTGCCGGCTTACAGCTGCCGGCATTGGAGGCTATGCCTCCCTAGGCTGAACCTGAAGTGGTAGTATGATGCCGTCACCTTTTCCTCTGCAGTCAAGAAGAATAGTCCTGTTTCGGCAGACCCTAGGCTGAAGAATTGATATTCTTCTGCCCCCTAGGATGGCGCCGATACTGAAACAAGTTTCTCCCTTTTGTGGTAGTGGCGGCAACCCTGCCGCCTTCTTCCACACTTGATACAGGACCCTTTCCCTGCCCCTCTCGCAACCCTGTGGCCGTCGTCCTATCATCTCACCGCTTGCCAGGGAGGTTGTGGTGCCGGCCGGGCTCCTACATAAGCAGCTGTATAGTCACTCAGTCTTTCCCTTATGGATGCGAGGCTCCGGGAGAGGTTGTGCTGGCTGTGACAGCTGCCGGTGGGAGACCCCTCTTCTGTCGAGTGTTCTTCAGTCCTCTCTTGGATTGCCATCCACATCCCCGAAGCCGGCAGTGACCGGCAGTGGGTTGTGTGGTTGGTTGGAAGCTTGAATAATGCATTCTCCCCTTCCATTTTGAACGCTCATTCGGGAGGAAGGCAGTAAGATTAAGTACTTACACCCTTATTTATTGTTAAGAAACATTTGATAGGGTAGACCTTCACTCCATTCTTTCTCTCTCTCTGTCAGCTAGTGCCGCCAAGTACTACTGCCGGCTAGACTGGTGCCGTCAGGTACTAACCCAGTCGGCGACATGCCGGCTGGACCGGTGCCGTCAAGTACTAACCCAGCGGGCTGGTGCCAACCGGTACTAACCAGCCGGCGACCTGCTGGCTGGATTGATAAACCAGGTACTAGCCTAGCTGGCAACATGCCAGCTGAACTACAGTATATGATTATACAGTAGCCAGTATATTTGCAGTATAGATTATACTGCAGACAGAAAACTATAGTATATATTATACAGTAGTTATTTTCCAACATATCTTGTGCTTTCTGGCACAATCTATTGTTGAGACCAATCCTATATTGGAAGGAAAGATTTCCCCCAATACACTGATAGTTAATCAGTTAACAACTTACCCCCAATATTAAAAATCTGAAGGGTCAGTGTTAAGATACACTTATCTACCCCTAGGGGTTAGAACCCTTCTCTTGGGTTTCCTGAGTAGGAAAACTCAATGACTTTAATTTTGGGGGAGGTCACAGCAATTGGCTGGACAGGAAGCACAAGTATGTCTTTCCTAGTTCCTTTCTAGCTTGACTACCCTAAGCTATGATGGTTTAAATATTGATATTAATATTTTACATATTTTGTTTATCATGTGAGATAAACAATCGCATGCTCATTTAATTTCCCTCTCTTTACAGGAGGACCTAGTGAAATGCGAAGTCATCTTCTGCAACATCAGGAGTAATGAGTTCTGTGATCACAAAGGGTGCAGGTCTCATGCACCATCACTGAAGAAACCCTACGGTACTGGGACCCCCAAGGCTGTAACATACGCCGAACCTTGGTTACCGATGGTTTTGACGACCCCAAGTCAGCGGAGTCGTGGGATGCAGCATGAGAAAAGCTGCATAGATGGGTACGTGAGTTCCAAAAGAACTCTACGGGACCATACCTTCCTAATGAAAAGATGCGCAACTTGCTGTTCCCTTAAGCCGGTATTGAAGCTGTCATACCCCAGGTACGACTTGAACTACCCTGCGTCCAGATTGCCGTCGAGACGGAAGTCAGTGACACACTACAAGGTATGGACATCCACCAGGAGGAAAGGATGTCTGAAGTGTCCTCGGACACTTAGAAGGATCTTCTCAAGGAAGATCACGAGGAGAAGTCTACAGTACCTCCCGATGAAGATGATGAAGTCGAGTCGGAGTCCCTTCTGTCGGTGCCGGCACTGGAGCCGTTATCCTCAACATCTTCTGCCCTTCCATCAGACGACATGAGACAGGCACTGGCCAATCTTACAGCTCTAATGGAGAGCATTTGCAAGCAAGGTGAAGCTAGGGGAGCGAAACTTGAAAGAGAGCTCCGTGAAGCTCGATTCTCCGCCTCCCGGGGGTCACACAAGAGACTCAGAGTCCAAGACCTCCCACCCTGCTCCGAAACTAATCCGTGGAGGTATGCGGAGTATATGCCGATCACCAACAGCAAACTACATTTCGGGGAAGATAGGAGCCGTCCTTATTGATGATTTTAAGTTCTGACCAAGCTTCAATGCTTACCCAGACTGCTTCATTTGACTGAAGCAGGAACCAGCGTTGAAGGAAGAGACGGAACCCAAGGAGGTCATGGTATTCGACCATTACAAGGCACAGGCTCTGTTGTCGAGCAGTCTAAAGAAGGTGGACTACACAAACTCTAAGGTGTCTGCCCTGAGCAAGAAACATCCTACCTTTCTTGCTCCAGCTTCAATAGCCTTCCCCTTTACATCGAAGGCTTTTAAAGCCGTTTTCAAGGCAGTAGAGGGTGGCAAACCTTGTCCTACACTGGAAGAGTGTAGACCTCTGTCGTTAGCCCTGCCCATAGAGGATAAGGATTGGAAAGAAGTCCACCTTACCTTCTCAGTTGGGAAGTTTGAGGCAGGTATCGCTGGACGACAGTTCAACGAAAATTTCCCAAAGCTGTCAGACTTTCTCTTGCGTAGGGAGCAAGAGACAAAAGAAAGACTAGTGGCATCTCTATCCCTACAGAACTGTATGGAGATGTGCGCAGGTTTAAAGAGCACCCCAGATATGAACATGGTCATCGCCAAGATGCATATGGCTACCTTAGTAAAGACCTGTACAGCTTTATGAAAGCCAGGAGAGCATGCAGAGAGTTCGTGTTTGCTACAGCAACTATAAAACACGAACCCAGGAAGCTGATAGCTTCCAATATCTGGGGTAAAGACCTCTTCCCAAATGAAGTGGTCAAGGAGGTAGTTAACAAAGCCGCCACGGAGAATAGAAACCTTCTCCAGAAGTGGGGCATGTCATCCAAACGGAAGTCTTCCCTGGATGAGGGTCCCCAGCCTAAGAGGAAGACAAAGAGACCTAGACTACCCTCTCAGGCTGCCAAGCAACAACATCCCACAGTCACCATGACCGTGGTTCCCCAAGTGGTTGCTCAACCGCAAACCACTTACTAGATAGTACCTCAACACTGGTTGCCCATTCACCAGCATTCAACCCTGTGTTTGAGAGACAGACCACTACCATTCGTCCCAAAGGTAGAGGCTCCAGACGGGGCTCCTCAAAACACCCCTCACGAGGTATGGGAGGACGCAGTCAGGTAGGTAAATCCTCTGGAAAACAGAAGCAATGAGATGCTTCAGGTAAGAGGGAGGTTCCAACAATTTCAGGATCGTTGGACCTTCAATCCTTTGGCCCACAGCCTAATCAAGAACGGACTTGGATGGAGCTGGAACAAGGCTCCACCATCATTTCTTCAATTCTCCCAACACTCCACCCCCTTACTGGAAGAATATACCCTAAAACTATTGAGCAAGTGGGTAATAAGGAGGGCAAAGTCCATGAAATTCCAGGGAAGGCTGTTTTGTGTTCCCAAGAAGGACTCGGACAAACTCGGAGTCATTCTGGACGTTTCGCCACTCAACAAGTTCATCGAGAACAACAAGTTCAGGATGTTAACCCTTCAACACATAAGGACCCTGTTACCAAAAGGGGTGTACACAGTCTCAATAGACCTGGCAGATGCTTACGGGCATATTCCAGTCAATCGCCCTCTCTCCTCCTACCTAGGATTCAGGCTACAGAAGAAAAAGTACGTCTTCAGAGCCATGCCCTTCGGACTAATTATAGCCCTATGGATCTTCACGAAACTTGCAGACGCAGTCGGTCAACAACTACGCCCAGGTAGCAGTGTACCTGGATGACTGGCTGGTGTGGGCAGCATCTAGGACGGCTTGTCTGCAAGCATCAAAGAAAGTAATCCCGTTCCTGGAACATCTGGGATTGAAGATCAACATCAAGAAGTCTCGACTATCTCCAGCTCAGGAGTTTCAATGGCTGGGAATCCATTGGAACTTGAAGTCACACCGTCTCTCCATTCCCCCAGGGAAGAGAAGAGAGATTGTAGGATCTGTCAAGAGACTACTGAAATCCGACAGGATCTCAAGACGCCAACAGGAAAGAGTACTGGGCTCTCTCCAGTTTGCAGCAGTGACAGACCCAGTGCCAAAAGCACAGTTGAAAGATGCGTCAGGAGTCTGGAGAAGATACGCATCAAACACTTGAAGAAATCAAAGAAGACCGATACCGACCTTATTACGATCACTTTTCAAGCCATGGTCGAAGGCCAAGAACCTAAAGAGGACTGTGCCCTTGCAACCACCTCCACCATCGGTGACCATCCACACGGATGCCTCGATAGAAGGATGGGGAGGTCACTCACACCAATGGAAAGTCCAAGGGACCTGGTCTTCTCTGTTCAAGACCTTTCACATCAGTATTTTAGAGGCCATGGCAGTCCTATTGACGTTGAAGAAACTTTCCCCTCGCAGATCAACCCACATCAGGTTTATCCTGGACAGCAAAGTGATAATGAGATGTCTGAACCGACAAGGCTCGAGATCGCCCCATATCAACCATGTGATATTGGCCATCTTCTGTCTGGTGGAAAAGAAGAGATGGCATTTATCAGCAGTTCACCTCCAAGGGTTCCACAATGTGACGGCGGGTGCTGTATCCAGGCTCAAGCCGATAGAGTCAGAATGGTCCCTACACGCAGACTCATTCTCCTTCATCGTGGAAAAAGTCCCGGAACTGCAGATCGACCTCTTCGCGACAAGTGACAACAAGAAACTACCTCGATATGTAGCCCCATACGAGGACCTTCTAGCGGAGGCGACGGATGCCATGTCCATCGACTGGAATAGATGGAATCGAATTTACCTGTTCCCTCCGACCAATCTTCTAATGAAGGTCCTCAACAAGCTGAGATCCTTCCGAGGAACGGCAGCTCTAGTGGCTCCCAAGTGGCCTAAGGGCAACTGGTTCCCACTGGTAATGGAACTGAAGCTGAGGCTGATCCATCTACCGAACCCAGCACTATCTAAACAGGTACAGAAGTCAACTGTCTTCGCTTCATCACAGAGAACCCAAAACCTTCATCTCATGATTTTCTCACCCTAGCGGTTAAGAAAAGATTTGGAATCTCAAAAGGCAGTATAGACTTCTTAGAAGAATACAAGTCCAAGTCAACCAGAAGACAGTCTGAATCGTCTTGGAAAAAGTGGGTTGCTTTCCTCAAAGCAAAAGGACTGAAAGAAATGTCAATGGACTTTTGTCTGTCCTTCTTTATCCACCTTCATAAACAAGGTCTGGCAGCCAGCACGATAACTACGTGTAAGTCGGCTTTGACTAGACCTCTTCTATACGCCTTTCAAGTGGACCTGTCGAACGAAATCTTTAACAAGATCCCAAAGGCATGTGCTAGACTTAGGCCTGCAGCTCCTCTTAAGCCCATTTCATGGTCCTTGGACAAGGTCTTACACTATGCTTCAACAGTGAGCAATGAAGATTGCTCTCTTAAGGATCTAACCCAAAAAGTTATTTTTCTGTTCGCTATAGCCTCAGGGGCTAGAGTTAGTGAAATAGTGGCCCTATCCAGAAACGAGGGCTATATTCAGTTCACAGAAGTGGGAGAACTAAATCTTTTTCCTGATCCAACCTTCCTCGCTAAGAACGAGGTACCCACTAAGAGATGGGGTCCCTGGAGAATCTGCCCTCTGAAGGAAGATGTCTCTCTGTATCCAGTAGAATGTCTAAAGGTCTATATTCGAAGAACTTCAGACTTCAGGGGAGGACAGCTCTTTAAAGGAGAAACTTCGGGATCAAACTTATCCCTAAAACAAATGAGAGCGAAGTTCACCTAATTTATTCACAGAGCGGATCCTGAAAGTACACCCGCAGGTCACGATCCAAGAAAAATTGCTTCATCACTGGACTTTTTTCAGTACTGTATATGGACTTTGAGCGTCTGTGCTAGTACACTGGATGGAAATCATCCAGAGTCTTCTATAAACATTATGCAAAGCAAGTGCATGAGTTGAAGCATTTTGTGGTGGCGGCAGGTAGTGTATTAAAACCTGTCGTCTAGTACTGCGATGAACAGTGAATTGATTGGGACTATCAATTACGGGGAAAAGGTGTTGACACATTCCAGTGCAATACTTTTAAGTGAGTGTCACCATGGTGACACTAAGTACTGTTCAAACTATTTCAGGTGTAGAATTATACAGATAACACTCGTGCTGTGTGTACTGTACACAGTGTTGATAATATCCAACATTCACAGAAAAACTATTAGAAAATTTTATTTAATTTTAAAATTCCATAGTGGCACTGATCATTTCTTCCCTTTGAGGTAGAAATAATTTTTCTGTATTATGCTGTATAAATGTAAAATTCTCTATATACTGTATATTAATATATATTACACGTGTTACTTTATATTTAGTCATTTATCGTGAATAAATGTCTATTGATGTGTAATTACGCCTTATTTTGCCCTACAATTATCACAAAGTATAGCCAGAGTTTTCTTACTTAATTACCTAAGTAAAACCTCATCTTATTGTATGTCGATGGACAATAAATATAGCTGATACTTTTGCTCCAACACAGTATACAAACCGTGAGACTCTTGTATATCTAGTTGATGCTATGTTCGAACGCAATATACAAACCATGAGACTCTTGTATATCTAGTTGATGTTATGTTCCAACACAATATACAAACAGTGAGACTTTTGTATATACAGTTGTTGCTATGTTCCAACAAAATATACAAACCGTGAGACTCTTGTATATCTAGTTGAGGCTATGTTCCAACATAATATACAAACCGTGAGACTTTTGTATATCTAGTTGAGGCTATGTTCGTTCATACAATATATGCAAACCTTGACACCCCTTTTCAACTGTCTAGTATGACTCTTCCCTGCAGGGGGCAAGGAGCACTAACATTGTCTATGATTAGTGGTAATGACGTATAACGGTAACGTCATATGTCTCAATGGTCTGGATGACCATAGAAAAATTTGTCCTATGGTTAAGGCACCTACAAAAATCCACAGATACAGTACTTTCTAGTAATTCTTTGGTAAACTTCCATCAGGACGACATGGCCTGAGCCCAAAAAATGGATTTTGAGCGAAGCGAAAAATCTATTTTTGGGTGAGATAGCCATGTCGTCCTGATGGACCCGCCCTCCTTTTCTATAGAAAAGGCCTTGGCAAGATCTCTCCCAAAACCACTATATCTGTAGCACCATGCTCAATGCTACAAGGAATGAGCGCCATCTTGGATACTCATAGTAGTACGGGAGGAAGGGTAACCTTGATAATGGCTCCCCTTCTGTTTTTCGCCACTCTTCCCCCTCGAAACGAAAACGCTATTCGGGGTGAAGATTGCTATGTGTCGTATCAAGATATACATCCCCTGATATTATGCCATATCCTTAAGAGAAATTTTAAGGATATTCGCGCCAGGAGTTAGAATTCTGGAGACCTAAAGGTCAATTCTCTGGGAATATCACTGTAGCCAAATATCCCTTAGAAAGCTACCAATAGGCACCTTCCATCAGGACAACATTGCTATCTCACCCAAAAATAGATTTTTCGCTTTGCTCAAAATCCCTTTTTTATGTACCTACATGCACCATTAAGGATAACTATCTACCACCAGGTAATCATATTCTTCTTTGGCTTATTCCCATTTCTATTGGGGTCGCCATTTTTAATAAGCCTTTTCCATTTATTTCTATTTTGCACTTCTGCTTCATCAATTCCCTTCTCTCTCAAGTCGTGCACACAGTCACTCCATCTCCTTTTTTGTCTTCCTCTGGTTCTTCTACCTTTAACTTCAATTTCTATAGTATGCCTCCTCAAATGATCCTCCTCCCACATCAGTAGATGCCCATACCATCTCAATCTTTCTTCTTGCACTTTCATTGGTATTTCCAAAACCTTTGTTGTTCTTCTGATGCAGTCATTCCTAATTCTATCCTTTCTTGTCACTTCAGACATCCACCTAAACATTCTCATTTCTGGTACATCCATCTTTTTCTTATCAGTTTTTCTTAGGCCTACTGTCCTTGTACCATAGAGCATTGCTGTTCTTACGACCGTCTTGTGAAACTTTCGCTTAAGTTTTAGTGGCACACTCTTGTCACAAAGAACTCCAGATGCAGCTCTCCAGTTTTTTCAGCCTACCTGTATATGGTGTTTTACTTCTTTCATACTTCTGCCAGCACTGATTATAGATCCCAGGTACTTGAACTTGTCTACTCTATTTCTTTTGCACCCAACCTAATACTTTTTCGACCCTTGCCCTCATTTGTGGAACACATGCATTCTGTCTTAGACCTGCTTATTCTCATTCTTCTGTTCTTCAGTGCCCCTCTCCACCTTTCTAACTTAATTTCCAGATCTTCCCTTCTCTCAGCACACAAAACTATATCATCTGTATACAATATGCTCCATGGCACTGCCTCTCCAACTTTTTCAGTCATAACTTCTATTACTATATTTAAAATGATTGGACTAAGTACTGATCCCTGGTGCAATCATACTCTCACCTCAAATACTTCCGTCACTCCAACAGTGCTCCTCACTCTAGTATACACCTCCTGATACATCTCTTGGATCAGCCTCACATACTTTTCTGGGACCAGCTTCTTCCTCGGACACCTCCGTACTTCTTCTCTCGGGACTCAGCCATAACCCTTTTCAAGGTCTATGAACACCATTATATAAATCCCTTTGTTTTTCCTTGAATTTCTCCACACATTCCCTCAGGCAAAATATACCATCTGTGGTTCCACTTCCTTTCATAAATCCCATTTGCTATTTTCCTATTTCTACTTCTTCTCTTATTCTGCCATCGAATATCCTTTCCAATATGTTCATAGTGTGGGACACCAGTTTGATGCCCTTGCAGTTACAGCACTCTTGAATGTCGCTTTTGCCTTTGAAAATTGAGATCAATATACTCTCTCTCCCCTCTTTTGGTATCTTTTCTTGTTTGAGGATCTTTATTATTGGGGCGTATAAGATATCACCCCTTCATCTCTTAATGCATCCATGCTTCTGCTGGGATTAAGTCTGGTCCTGTTGTCTAACCATTCTTCATCTTTTTCAGTGCATTTATTACCTCTTGCCTAGAAAAACCCGTACCATCCCCATGTTCGGCTGTCTGTCTTCTCTTACTAGTCTTTCATTTTCTTCATTTAAGAGCTGTACAAAGTACAGTACTCTCTCCATCACTTCAATAATCTACAAAAATTTACTTGTTTCTAAAGATGAGCAGAAAAACTAAAAAGTCTGACTCTCAGTTCATAAGGAATGACTCCTGAGACTACTGGATGCCTGTCATCACGCTTCTGTTGAAGGACCTGATTGAATTTGTCCCAAATGAGCCAAGTACCGCACATGAATGTTGTACTGCTTAGATTTGTTTCAGGTACAGTAGTGTTTAATAAACACCCTATGCCCAGACCAACCTGTATCGTTCTGGATGTTCTGGAATTGCATATTTGCAAAGAATTCTAGTGAAGAATCAATTTTCTCACATTGTGGGTTTTAGGGATGGAGACAGGATCAGATTTTTTAATTATGGAGGTTGTTTGAATATGGATAGTCTCTGTTGAAAGGGGCTTGTTGGTCTGCATATTTGAAACAAACTATCATCTAATGGTCAGATCTCAGTAGGCATAGTTGCAGGGTAGACAATGGAAATAAAGTTAATAATGAAAAAAAGATACAATCTCCCAACTCTAGAGCCAAAATGTAATCAGATCCATTCTATGAAGTCTTTACAATTTTGGGTAAAAATATGAGGCCTTGGGTCAGGATTAGGAGATGAATATGGTGATGAAATCCTGATCTCTCCAAAAGGCTGCAAGTTCACTGACTCCTCCTGAGGCTAAAGCTATTAAATATATGGCTTTTTGTAATAATTATTTAAAAGAGAGGGAAGATTGATTTAACTTAGCCAAAACATTAAACACCTTATGGAGATCAAGATACTACAAGTATTGGTGGAGATGGTATAAGTCATGCTGTTGGCAAATCCCTCTCATAAATATGGGTCAGAAAGAAGGAAGCAAAACTAATTTGACTCCCCACTTTCTAATGCAGCTGTGCAGACCGAAGCAGGCGTCATTTTAGTCACAGACTGTGAACCCGTGGATAACATGGAGTGTTTGGCCACAGGGGCACTATTAGTACAGCTGTCCCTGAAAAATCCTGAAATCAAACTTGACCCAGGAAACAGAGATGGATGACCATGTGTTCCCATTCAGATTCAGAGCATCTCTTGCTACTGCCTGAGAAGCCACATTTGGAGCTATGTATAGTGGAAGCTTGGGGCTCTCTTTTGTTGCAAACACATCTATTTGGAAATTCAAAACTAGCTCTAGAACCAACTGTAAGAAACTCTTATCCAAGGTCCATCCGTATGCAGGATTGTCTATCTAGATAGGGCATTCACCACTACACTGAGAGATCTGGACAGATAAAGTGGTGAGAACATTTTTCTCCCCTGAGGGAACCTCATTATGGAAAGAGTCATTATATTGAAAATTCTCAGGCAGTATCCAAGCCTTCTGAGGCAACAGGTGTCTACCTGGTTGTCTACAAATTCCCTACATGATAGTTCCTTTTTTAGATTGAGTCTTTTCAACATTTGGAAGACCGCCAGTAGTTCTGACACATTCATGATAAATGCGGTAAACTGAGGGGACCATTTCCCAAACACATAGGTCTCTTATGATTGACCTCCCCAACCTGACCAGGATGCATTTGTATGAAAGGTCATGAAAATCGCAGGAGGGATCAATGGCTTAAGAATTCTTTTGCAACAACCAGACAATTGAGTTGGAAGGTCTTGAAACCCCTTCTGAGACACTTCTCCACACACAATTAAGGTCTTTCAACCTGGTCTTTGATACTGAGTTAACTATTGAGGCCAACTGTTGATACTGAGTTAACTATTGAGGCCAACTGTTGATACTGAGTTAACTATTGAGGCCAACTGAAGAAGGCCCAAACATTCTCTAGTTACCGTCTGATGGAGAAATATTTGAAAGAAAGAATCTAACCTCTCCTAGAATTCTTTGCTGAAATTCTTTTGATAAGCTTGAGTGGTTTCTAGCATATTCCAATGAAGACTTAGCCACTGAAATATCCCTCTTGGAATTAGTCATGATATTTTTCAAGTTGATCAGGAAACCTAGATCCTGGAAATCCTTTAGGACTTGATTTGTGTATCTTGGGATGATATTGAGGTATTGCTTTGAACCTGTATACCCTCCTTCTGAGCTAAAACAGGTAAGGTCTGAAGTAGGGAACAATAGGGATGTGCTAATAAGCATATTTTAGCTATATTGGCAGACATGCAGGGTTGTCATCATTTGAATGTGTTGCATCTAATCACTTGTCATTGATCACTCTTCTCTCTTGGGAGTGTTTCTTCAGTATGCCATTGAGCTGCAGCTAAATCTCTTTCCAAAGGAAGACTCCTACAAATATTCAGAGATGTAGATGCACTTCTAATATCTTGCACTCACTTTCAAATCTTTCATCTGACTTGGATGCCACTTCATTTAAGCCTCTGTGACTTGTCATTTAACCTGAAATTATATGGCATTTGTGGAAAGAGGACATTTGTAAGCCTTACCCCATAACACAAATTAGGAGCATTACCCCTAATGTCTGCAGTTTTTGCCAAGTAATACTTAACAGTCCTCACCGTATCATGAAATCTATTCTTTGATGCAATTGGATTTTCCTTTTCCAAAAAGGGAATTTGAGGAAAATTGTGCTAAGCCTTGTGCCTTAAAATCAGTCTTACTTCTGTAAGTAAGCAAAATTAATAAAATGATCTTACATTCTCCAAAACTTACTGTACAAGAAAAAGATTTTATTTCACTAATGCATTTAACCAGTGGTAATGCTAACATAAAAAATGTTTTAGTCATGAGATCTTTAAAAGAAAGATTTTCCATATGCTCAAAATTTGAACGTGTAAAATAAATAAATAATACTACATTTAGGATTCCAGAAAATACCTCTTAACTAATGGAGGTTTTGCAATGATAAAGGACCTACATACATCTGCAATTATACTAGTATGGACCTAATGCCTAATAGCTGCAAAGGACAGGTTCATTTCATAAAATGGCAATGCAAAAATGTAACTATTATTTAAACAAGTCCTAGTTGTTGATACATTTCTTGACTTTCATCAATTAGAATAGCCATTCCATTAACTTTGATAAAAAGCTCATTAGTAAATTGTCTTTTAGAACAAAAAAATAAAAAAAAAATTGACTACTGAAGCAATATTATCTATAAAATAGGCTACCCAGAGTGTCTGGAAGAAAACCTTTGTCTCCAATAAGAATACAGTGGACAGTCCACATGCAGTGAGATGTAGAATGCAAGGGTTTGGAGGTACTGCTCTAAAAACAGATTGCTGAGCCAATTGGCTGCTTGGTAATCTTCTTATCTTTTTAACTACAGAGGGCAAAGGTCTGAAATCTATTCTCCTTGTAGCCAATAAGTAGCCACCACCATCATCCTGCTGTTAATTGATACCATAAAATCCATGTATTAATCACCTGTAAAATCATGGTGAACGAGGGAAAATTTACATTTCTGGTTTTGACCAATGCTGTAACATGGGTTCCATCTTTGAGCCTGTGTAAGATAAGTTATTCGTTTTACCAGTAGAAGTACTACCACCTACACTGATATCATTATGGAAAAATTGTGATGAGTCAGAAAAACAAGCCTATAAGCAACTGATACGCACTACCATCCAAATTTAACCCATTATTAATAGAAACCACATGATATGCCAGGCCAATAATATATGAAACTAGAGGGGTACTCGTAGAGCACAAATCTCCGCCATGGCAGCCTATTTCTCAACCTTTTGCTCGACCTTGTCCTTGACCTTTGATCTTAACATGTATTAATTGGCGTGGATTTTCATACACTCAAATATGAACCAAGTTTGACATCTCTGTGACAAGGATGTCCAAACTTATGGCTAATTACATGATGTGGAAGTTTTGCTCGTTCGTGACCTTGACCTTTGACCTTCCAAAATTTAATAATTTCCAGCTCTTTACATAAGTTTAAGATCCCTGCAAGTTTCATTACTCTACGATTAAAATTGTGGCCGTATGGTTGATGACTGGAATTTGGCCTTTTGCTTGACCTTGACCATGGACTCGACCTTAACATTCAACCTTAACATGTGTGAATTTGCGTGAAATGTCATACACTCAAATATGAACCAAGTTTGTAGTCTCTGTGACATCGATGTCTAAACTTATGGCTGATTACGTGACTTGTACAATTTGCTGGACCTTTGACCTTCACCTTACAAAATTTAATCATTTCCAGCTTTTTACTTAGCAGTGTTTCATAACTCTACGATTAGAATTGTGACCAGGAAGGTGTTCAGTAACAAACACATACAAACGGGGGATAAAACATAACCTTCTTCCAAATATGTTGGCAGAGATTATACTGTAAGTGTTTACATACTAGCTCCTATTTCAGCAGATAGAGGGATATTAGGATCCAGGCTACCAACTCGGTCTTCTACTTTGTAATTTCAATGGAACAAAGTCTTTGAGTGTAATTTCAATGGAACAAAGGCTCTGGTAGCTTTTACTTATTGGAATACAGATAAGAGAGGGTTGCATTGTTGAGGATTCCAAAGTTGTTAAGTGTGGGAGGCTCTAATAGAGGATTCGAGTGTCATGACCTGTGCACCCTCAGAACCCTTACTGACTGGTGCACTAGAACTGCTAGCCAAAACTTGAGGAGTTAGGCTAAAGATGGAAATGGGGCTTGTTAGTTTAGAATTTTTTTTAGCCGAAAACCCAATGGACTAAGTTCTTAGCTCATATAAACAAAACCAAAGTACTAAGATCATATAGTGAAGCTCATTAATACCTAAACCCCAAATTTTTTTAAAGCAGGTTCTTGTTAATGGTTAAGGGCTAGTTAGGATGGCATGGCGTTCCTAACTTCATCCCCTATATGATCTACTAGCTTAATTCTCTTTGGATTTTATCCTGAACTAAAAGATAATTTCTTTTACATATGGAACTGTTACAGTCTTAGATACAGGTTCATTTAATCTCTAAACAAAAAGGATTCAACAAAAGCAATTGAAATATGGGAAATGAATATAAAATGACCTTCAAATTTATTCACATCTTTATTTACAAAGAAAATGAATGGCTCTTCTCCTTTACTTTCAATGACAAATTAGATCAATTCAAACTATAGGGGCCGTTAGTAGAGTGCAGACTGCCACGGCAGCTTATTTTTGACCTAGGACTTTAAAAAATGAATCACTCCTACGTCTCAACATAAGAATTAATCCTTGAAAATTTCACTACTCTATGAGTAAAATTATGGCCGAGAAGTTATTCACACACGAACAGACAAACAATAGCTAAAACATAACCTCTCAAACTTCGTTGGCAGAGGTAAATTTGGTTTTATAGGGTGAACAGGAAGGAAAGTAGATTAATAAATACTTAATGGAATGCTGGAGAGCTTTCTTCAGCTGCAGAGATGATGCTGGTACAGTGATTTTAAACTTGACAGTGTCACAGAATTTTGGCTGAAATTCAGCTGAAGCTGGTGCAAGGACTCGAAGGTGTCACAGAAAGGGGTGTTATCAAGATTGAACAGCAAATCTTTTAACCCAGATTTTGGAGATAGGTGTTTGTCATCTGAAGGGGGGTCATAACCTGGCTCTGTCCGACTAATGGTTTTCTTATCTTGTTCCTATCTCATCTTGAAATTGTTTTGAAATTGTTTCTATCTGTTCTAGACAGTCTCTTCTGGAAACTTATACTGTACAGTAATGCCTCACAACACAAAATTAATTCGTTCTGGAGTGACTTTTGTTTTGTGAAAATTTTTATTGTTATGAGTCACATTTTACATGTAAATCGACTAATTTATTCCAAACCTTACAAAAAAATCACATTGAATTTTATAATAAAGCTACAGTATAACCACAATGAAATACTGTGCAGCCAAATACATTTGAACCATTCAATATACCTAAACAAAATGTTAATACCTGTAAATTAAGTAGTTATTATAACATTATGCAATAATAAATGGAAAATAAAAGAAAACTTACAGTACAAAGCTGTACATATACAAAATATACAGTACCATATTTACTGTACTATTATAGTTATCCCCTACTATAGAGAGTTACATTTTCTATTGTGAAAACAACCTGTTTTCTTCATATTTTTAAAAGCTAACTATTTTATTCTTGGCCTGGATGGCAAATCTTTTCTGATCATGAAACATTTTTCGCGATGTGAGTCATAAAAATCTTCGCATCTCATTTCGCAGCGTGAAAATTTCATAAGCAGATTCTTTCGTGAGGAGAGGTATGACTTATACCATGTATAAGCCGAGCTAATTACAATAGGCAATCATCATCTCCATCTAAGGAGTCTTCATCCTGATTAGTTTCCTACGGTCATGCCACATTAACGTCTAGACGGTTTCCTTAAAAAGGGCCGCTACTGTCATGCCTTAAAAACTTCTAGAATAACTTTTCTGATGCAATCTAGACCTAACGTTTTATCGTAACAAAAGGGTGGCATGAGACCCCAGTAATGACATTTTCCACACACCAGGATTTTCAACATGTCTCGGTTTGCCTTCAAAATTCTGACGTCAGTAATTAAGGGAATGACATGTTTGACCAAACATTAGCGGAATTTCTTCTCACTGCAGACACTCTTGCAAAAGATATACAAATTTTTTATTTTGATAATATATTCCTTCAAAATCATTGCATCCACCCATGACAGGAATTCATAAATGTAAGGCATTGTGTAAAACCAACCAAGCATTAGTTCTCCATGGCATTAATAAAACCTTACTTTACAGAAAAAAAAATCCCAAAATTGGAAGCGTAATACAGTACTGTACATTTATTTATATTTTTGGGCTCAAGCCATGTCGTCCTGATGGAAGCTTCCTATAGACAGCTTTCTAAGGGATATTTGGCTACAGTGATACTCCTAGAGAATTGACCATAGGTCTCCAGAATTCTAACTCCTGGCACGAGTATCCTTAAAATTTTTATTAAGGATATCTTGATACGACACATGGCAATCTTCACCCCGAATAGCGGTTTCGCTTTGAAGGGGGAAGAGTGGCGAAATTGAAGGGGAGCCGTTATCAAGGTTACCCTTTCTCCCCTACTATTACAGGGCTCCAAGATGCTGCTCATTCCTATTTTAGTAGCGCTTTCGCACGGTGTTCTCCCTGCTTATCTAGTGTTTTAGATCGCTATTCCCGAGAAATTATTATGCATTCTCCAGCCACTTCTGCCTCTGTTTATTGGAGAATAGCCGGTCACCGGAGGCACCATTTTGGGCGCTGTCATTCGTCATGCATGCTTTATTTAGTCAGAAGAACGACATTCCCAGTATTTAGCTTTAATGAATTATAGCTATTTAGGCAAAACTATACTAGTGAAGATAAGATCATGCAAATAATTTTCCTCTTCCTAAATGTGTCGATCGTATACGTTAGAGCCTCGGTGATATAGGTAGCCAAGATCTCGCCCCGCTCTAGGCTAACCTAGCCTATGCGCTTTAGTATACTTTCATACATTATTCCCGTTTACCCTCATGTATCGCTTCATTATTCAACAGGAGATAGTAGATCTCCTAGAAATAATTATATAATTCGATACTCATCTCCTTCGGAGAATTAAGGGCAAACCCTCCTTCCCTCTGAGTGCCGATAAGCGACAACCCTCTCTTGGTCTCGCCATAGAGTAGTACACTCCGGCTTGACTAGGCTAGTGTTTCTGTCATCCCCCCTTGCCGGTGAGTATCCCGGCTTGGTTTTACGACAGTAACTCAGAGTATTCAGTCTTTATGCCGACGGCTTGGCTGCCAGGTGAGTAAGTCACTCCCCTGCCGGCTTACAGTTGTAGGCATAGGAAGCTTAGCTTCCCTAGTCCACATCTGTATGGTAGTACAATGCCGCCACCTTCTCCCCTGCGGTCTAGAAGACAAGTCTTTTTTTTGGCAGACCCTAGGCTGAAGAATCGACATTCTTCTGCCGCCCAGGATGGCGTCGATATTGAAACAAGGTTTTAACTGTGTTTGGAAATGGCGGCAATCCTGCCGCCTTCTCCCGACACAACATACAAGACACTTTCCCTGCCCCTCTCTGTTCTTTAGCGATAGCCTAGCCATCACATGTTTGTGGCCGCTGTCTTACAATCTCCCTGCTTGCCGGGTAAAACGTGGCGCCGGCAGGGCTCGTACAAAGGCAGCTTGATAGCCGCTCCGACTTTCCCCTACGGACACAAGGCTCCTGGGAAGGTTTTGCCGGCTATGACGGCTGCCGGTGGGAGACCCTTTTGTCTTTGAGTATTCTTCAGTCCTCCCTTGGACTGCCATCCACATCCCTGAAACCGGCAGTAGCTGGCAACAGATCTTGTGGCTGGATGGAAGCTAGAATGATTCATTCACCCTTTCCATTTGAACCCTCATTTTGGAGGAAGGCAGTAGGAATAATAAACAAGGTTTGAAGCGAAGCAAAAAATATATTTTTGGGTGAGATGGCCGTGTCGTCCTGATGGAAGGTGCCTATTGGTAGCTTTCTAGGGGATATTTGGCTACAGTGATATTCCCAGAGAATTGAGCATTAGGTCTCCAGAATTCTAACTCCTGACGCGAATATCCTTAAAATTTCTCTTAGGGGTATCGCATATCAGGGGACGTATATCTTGATACAACACATAGCAATCTTCACCCTGAATAGCGTTTTCACTTCGAGGGGGTAGAGTGGCAAAAACAGAAGAGGAGCCGTTATCAAGTTTACCTCTCCTCCCGTACTACTACGAGTATCCAAGATCGCGCTCATTCCTTGTAGAATTGAGCATGGTGCTACAGATATAGCAGTTTCGGGAGGGATCTTGCTTAAGCCTTTCCTATGGAAAAGGAGGGCAGGTCCATCAGGACGACATGGCCATCTCACCCAAAAATAGATTTTTCGCTTCGCTTCAAAATCCGTTTTTTGGGCTCAAGCCATGTCGTCCTGATGGAAGTTTACCAGAGAATTACTAGAAAGTACTGTATCTGTGGATTTTCATAGGTGCCTTAACCTTGGGACAATTTTTTCTATGGTCATCTGGACCATTGAGACATATGACGTTACCGTTATACGCCATTACTCCTAATCATGTACCATGTTAGGGCTTCCTGCCCCCTGCAGGGAAGAGTCATACAAGACAGTAGAAAAGGGGTCTCAAGGTTTGCATATATTGTAGGAACAAACATAAGTATTAACTAGATATACAAGAGTCTCACGGTTTGTATATGTTTTTGGAACAATAAGTATCAACTTAATTCATTGTTTGTAAGCATACAATAATATGAGGATTACTTAGGTAAATAACTAAAAGAACTCTGGCTACTTTTTATTGTTCTAATTGTGGGGCGAAATAAGACTCAATTACACTTTACTAGACATTTATTTACGATAAATGAATAAAATTAGAATAACAAGTATAACATTAAGAGAATTATACATCCAACTTTATACTGAAAAGTTTTCCATCTGAAAGGGAAGAAATGATTAGTGCCACTATGAAATTTGAAAATTTTGATAAAATTTTCCAATATAATTTTCTGTAAATGTTGTATATTATCAACACTGTGTACAAGTACACACGGCACAAGTGTTATCTGTATAATTCTACACCTGAGATTTTGAACAGTCTTTAATGTCACCATGGTGACACTAACTTGAAAAATATTGCACTGGAAGGGGTCAACACCTTTCCACCCTAATTGATAGTCCCAGTCAATTCACTGTTCATCGCAGTACTAGACGACAGGTTTTAATACACTACCTGCCGCCACCACATAATGCTTCAGTTCGTGCACTTCCTTCGCATAATGTTTATAGAAGACTCTGGATGACTTCCATCCAATATGTGAGCAAAGACACTCAAAGTCCATATGCAGGAAAAAGTTCAGTGATGAAGCAACTTTCCTTGGATCATGACCTGCGGGTGTACTGTCAGGATCCGCTCTGCGAATGAAGTAGGTGGGCTTCGCCCTCAGTAGTTTTAGGGATAAGTTTGATCCCGAAGTTTCTCCTTTAAAGAGCTGTCCTCCCCGTGAAGACTGAAGTTCTTCGAAGATAGACCTTTAGACGTTCTACTGGACACAGAGAGACATCTTCCTTCAGAGGGCAGATTCTCCAGGGACCCCATCTCTTAGTGGGTAGCTCGTTCTTAGCGAGAAAGGTTGGATCAGGAAAAAGATTCAGTTCTCCCACTTCTGTGAACTGAATATGGCCCTCGTTTCTGGATAGGGCCACTATTTCACTAACTCTAGCCCCTGAGGCTGTAGCAAACAGGAAAATAACTTTTTGGGTTAGATCCTTAAGAGAGCAATCTTCATTGTTCACAGTTGAAGCATAATGTAGGACCTTGTCCAAGGACCATGAAATGGACTACGGAGGGGCTGCAAGCCTAAGCCTAGCATATCCCTTAGGGATCTTGTTAAAGATTTCGTTCGTCAGGTCCACTTGGAAGGGGTATAGAAGAGGTCTAGTCAGGGCCGACTTACACGTAGTTATCGTGTTGGCTGCCAGACCTTGTTCATGAAGGTGGATAAAGGACAGACAAAAGTCTATTGAGATTTCTTTCGGTCCTTTGGCTTTAATGAAAGCAACCCACTTTTTCCAAGACGATTCACTTTGTCTTCTTGTTGACTTGGACTTGTATTCTTCTAAGAAGTCTATACTGCCTTTTGAGATCCCAAATCTTTTCTTAACCGCTAGGGTGAGAAAATCATGAGATGAAGGTTTTGGGTTCTCTGTGATGAAGCGAAGACAGTCGACTTCTGAACCCGATTAGATAGCGCTGTGTTCGGTAGAGGGACCAGCCTCAGCTTTAGATCCATTATCAGAGGGAACCAGTTGCTCTTGGCCCACTTGGGAGCCACTAGAGCGGCCATTCCTCGGAAGGATCTCAGCCTGTTGAGGACCTTTAGCAGGAGATTGGTCGGAGGGAACAGGTAAATCCGGGTCCATCTGTTCCAATCGAGGGACATGGCATCCGTCGCCTCCGTTAGAGGGTCCTCTTATGGGGCTACATATTGAGGTAGTTTCTTGTTGTCGCTCGTGGCGAAGAGGTCGATCTGCAGTTCCGGGACTTGCTGCAAGATGAAGGAGAATGAGTCTGCGTCTAGGGACCATTCTGACTCTATCGGTTTGAGCCTGGATAGAGTGTCCGCTGTCACATTGCAGAACCCTTGAAGGTGAACTGCTGATAAGTGCTATCTCTTCTTTGCTGCTAGACGGAAGATGACTAATATCACATGGTTGATATGGGGCGATCTCGAGCCTTGTTGGTTTAGACATCTCATTATCATTTCGCTGTCCAAGATCAGATCAGCCTTATGTGAGCTGATCTGGGAGGGGAGATTTTTTTCAACGTCAAAAGGACTGCCATGGCCTCCAAAATATTGATGTGAAAGGTCTTGAACAGAGAAGACCAAGTCCCTTGGACTTTCCTTTGGTGGGAGTGACCTCCCCATCCTTCCGTCGAGGCATCCATGTGGATGGTCACTGATGGTGGAGGTGGTTGCAAGGGTTCAGTCCTCTTTAGGTTTTAAGTTCTTGGCCTTCGACCATGGTCTGAGAAGTGATCGTAGTAAGATCAGGTATCGGTCTTTTTAGATCTCTGCGAGCGTTTGATGCATATCTTCTCCAGACTCCTGAAGCATCTTTCAGCTGTGCACTTAGCACTGAGTCGGTTACTGCTGCAAACTGGAAAGAGCCCAGTACTCTTTCCTATTGGCATCTTGAGATCCTGTCGGATTTCAGTAGTCTCTTGACAGACCCCGCAATCTCTCTCCTCTTCCCTGAGGGAATGGAGAGGCAGTGTGACTTCAAGTTCCAATAGATTTCCAGCCATTGAAATTCCTGAGCTGGAGAGAGTCGAGACTTCTTGAAGTTGATCTTCAATCCTAGATGTTCCAGGAACTGGATCACTTTCTTGGATGCTTGCCCACACCAGCCAGTCCAGGTAGGCTACTACCTGAACATCTTCTAGGCTAGTTGTTGAACGACTGCATATGCAAGTTTCGTGAAGATCCTTGGGGCTATGTTTAGTCTGAACGGCATGGCTCTGAAGACATACTTTTTCTTCTGTAGCTTGAATCCTAGGTAGGAGGAGAGGGGGCAGCTGACTGGGAAATGCCAATAAGCATCGGCCAGGTCTATTGAGACTGTGTACGCCCCTTTTAGTAACAGGGTCCTTATGTGCTGAAGGGTTAACATCCTGAACTTGTTGTTCTCGGTGAACTTGTTGAGTGGCAATAAGTCCAGAATGACTCTGAGTTTGTTTGAGTCCTTCTTGGGAACACAAAACAGCCATCCCTGGAATTTGATGGACTTTTCCCTCCTTATTACCCGTTTGCTCAAGAGTTCTAGGGTATATTCTTCCAATGAGGGGGTGGAGTGTTGGAAGGACTGAGGAAATGATGGTGGAGGCTGGCTCCAGCTCCATCCAAGTCCATTCTTGATTAGGCTGTGTGCCCAAGGATCGAAGGTCCAGCGATCCTGGAAGTGTTGGAGTCTCCCTCCTACCTGAAGCATCTCATAGCTTCGATTGTCCGGAGTATTAACCTCCCTGACCACGTCCTCTCTTACCTCGTGAGGGGTGTCTGGAGGAGCCCTGTCTGGAACCTCTACCTTTGGGACGAAAGGTAGTGGCTTGCCTCTTAAACGTAGGATTTAATGCTGGTGACTGGGCAACCAGCTGCTGAGGCACCACTTGGAATGTGGTTTGTGGTTGTGCAACCACTTGGGGCACTGCGGTCATGGTGACTGTGGGATGTTGTTGGGAAGGCCGAGAGGATAGTCTGGGCTTCTTAGTCTTCCTTTTAGGTTTGGGACCCACATCGAGGGAAGACTTCTTTTTTGATGAGATGCCCCACTTCTGGAGAAGGTTCGTATTCTCCGTGGCGGCTCTATCAACTACCTCCTTGACCACTTCATTTGGGAAGAGGTCTTTAACCCAGATATTGGAAGATATCAGCTTCCTGGGTTCGTGTTTCACTGTTGCTGCAGCATAGACGAACTCTCTACATGCTCTCCTAGCCTTCATAAAGCCATACAGGTCCTTTACCAAGGTGGCCATATGCATTTTGGCCATGACCATGTTCGTGTCTGGGGTGTTCTTTTGGCCTGCACACATCTCCATGCAGTTCTGTAGGGATAGGGATTCCGCAAGTCTCTCCTTTGTGTCTTGCTCCTTACGCAAGAGAAAGTCTGACAGTTTCGGGAGATTTTTGCTGAACTGTCATCCCGTGATATCTGCTTCCAACTTCCCTACTGAGAAGGTTAGGTGGACTTCTTTCCATTCCTCATCTTCCATAGGCAGGGCTAACGATAAAGGTCTACACTCCCCTAGTGTAGGGCAAAATTTGCCTGCCTCCACTGCCTTGGCAACAGCTTTAAAAGCCTTCGATGTAAAGGAGAAGGCTAATGAAGCAGGAGCAAGAAACGTAGGATGCTTCTTGCTCAAGGAGGACACTTTCGAGTTCGTGTAGCCCAACTTCTTCAGGTTGCTCCGCAAAAGAGCCTGTGCCTTGTCGTGGTCGAATACCATGACCTCCTTGGGTTCCGTCTCCTCTTTTGACGCTGGCTCCTGCTTCAATCGGATGAAGTAGTCTGGGTAAGCATTAAAGCTTGGCCAGAACTGGATGTCGTCTAAGGGACGGCTCCCATCTTCTCCGATACGTAGAGTTTGCCATTAGTAATTGGCATAACATCCGCATACCTCCAGGGATTAGTTTCAGAGCAGGGTGGGAGGTCTTGGACTCTGGGTTTCTTGTATAACCCTCGGGAAGTGGTGAGTCGAGCTTCATGGAGCTCTCTCTCGAGTTTTGCATCCCCAGCTTCGCCTTGTTTGTGAATACTCTCCATCAGGGCCGTAAGATGGGCCATTGCCTGGCTCATATCACCTGGGAAGGTCTATTATGATCTAATGTGAAATACAGTATTTAAAAGTGCTAGTGTTCAGTGGCATGTAAAATGACGCAGTGCAGTGGAGGGTGTGTTTGTTCGTGTTCGTCATACTCCTAGTCCGGGACCTCTTCCATGCTCCCCAACCCCTGGGAGAAGGGAAGTCAAAAGGCGAAGGGAGATGTTAGACCTTGATCAGCTAACGAACATCCCCTCGACCGATCCTGTTGACGTATCCCAGTTCGCTCACCCTCGCCATTGGAAAGGCGAGGTAAAAGTGTTATCCTCACCGTCGGTTGACGCGAGGCTGGCGTTTTACGTTTTCCCTTCCTGCTAGACAAGAGAGTTGCTCGTCATGGGACCGAGCGTCGAGATCGCTCCCTCACAGTGTTCTGGACGTGTTTTTGGGAGGCAGCATAGATCTTATCACTCCCTCGCTGGGCGCATACAGCATGCTGGACGCATGCGAGCGGGCCGCTTCCCCACGCCAGGTTCGCGAATGTCATAGTTCCAAGCGCGCTCTCGCGGCAAGAACGCACGCGAGCTGCAGTGCTCATGGATGCTTCATCGCACCAATCTGGATGCGTTACGGGAGGCGGCAAGGATTTTGACGCTCCCTCACAGCATACTGGATGCACGGGAGCTGAACGCATACTGTACACACGTGAGCAGGACGCTCCTCCGCGTCAGAATCGCGTACGTCATAGTTCCGAAAGGCCTTGATTTTTTCCAAAATTAGTTATGGTTGTGAGGTATATTCTTCAGCCACCCCAAGCCGGTTAAAAATATTAGACTCGATACATCATGCAGGTATTAGATTATCTACTGGAGCTTTTAAAACCTCGCCTATCCCAAGTCTCCTTGTTGATGCTGGAGAGTTACCTCTAGACCTTTACCGAATGTCTTCCATTCTTCGGTATTGGTTTAGATTGCAAAGACTCCCTAGCTCTCTAGCCTTTCAGACTGCAAGCCTTGTAAGACACGCATCATACTTTGAGTTGCACCCAAAATCTCCTCAACCTTATGGCTTTCGGGTGAATCGATTTTTAAATAGTCTGGATATAATTAGAAATAAGGTACTTCCATTCAAGGTATCATCAATGCCTCCATGGAAATTACCTGACATATCTTTTTGTAAATACTTTATTGGAGTTAAGAAGAATATGACTGACTTAGAATCCAGGTCTCTTTTTATGGAACATGTCGAAGAACATAGGGGATCGACTTTTATATATACTGATGGCTCCAAATCTGATGCTGGCGTTGGATTTGGAGTACATAGTAATGATTTTAATTGTAGAGGTGCACTTCCTCTAACAGCTTCCATATTTACTGCCGAACTGTATGGCATATTAACCGCTATTGAGAAAATAGCTTTGGAAAAGGAGGGTAATTTTACAATTTTTAGTGATGCAAGGAGTGTTCTTCAAGCTTTAGAAGTTTTTAATTCTAATAACCCTCTAGTTTTAAAGATTTTAGAATGGCTTTTTATTATTGGACGGAAAGGTATAACTGTTCGATTTTGTTGGGTTCCAGCACATGTAGGTGTGTCTGGGAATGAGAAGGCAGATTTACTGGCGAAGAATGCGGCATCCGAGTTGCTACCAAGGAGGTATCCCATTCCATGTAACGATCTCCTACCTTACATCAAGAAATTGGTTTGTGATAAATGGCAACAGCACTGGGACAGTCAAGACGGCAATAAAATGAGGGAAGTAACAAATATCATATCACCTTGGAGGTATAACATGATTCCCCGAAAATGGGAGACGACTCTTTGTCGTCTCCGTATTGGTCACACACGGTTGACACACGAGTTTCTGCTGAAGGGCCAACACCAACCGTATTGCGAGGACTGCTTAGTACCTTTAACAGTGAGGCATTTGTTGACCGAATGCCCTAATTTTACTAACTTAAGAAATAGATATCTGTTTGAGGCTCGAGGTGAGGATGGCAGGTTTATCCTTGCCAAGATTCTTGGACATGATGTGTCTTACTATGCGAGCGGAATTTTTAGATTTATTTCAGAAGCAGGTCTTCTGAAAACTATTTAACTATTTTAATGACTTCTTAATTTTTATGGTTTTAATCGAATTCTCTTTTAATTTTCATATACAGTAAATGGTATCGGCGTCAATGACCTTAGATGTCAGGATGCCAGAAAACTTTCAATCAATCAATCAATCATAGTTCCGAGCGCGCTCTCGCGGCAAGAATGCACGCGAGCTGCAGCGCTCATGGACGCTCCCTCGCAGCGATCTGGACGCGTTACGGGAGGCGGCAAGGTTCTCCCTCGCGGCATGCTGGACGCATGCAGCACGCTGGAAGCTTACAGCAATCTGGACGCATGCAGCAATCTGGATGCATGCAGCAATCTGGACACATGCTGGACGCATGCAGCAATCTGGACACATGCTGGACGCATGCAGTCAGGACTTGTCCTCGCAGCATGATAGACAAGTGGTTATCTCTCCTTCGCGACTCTCTGGACGCTGAGCTAACGCTTCCTCGCGTCACGCTGTTAACATACAGCATGCGGGACGCATGCGAGCAGGACTTACCCTCACAGCATGCGGGTCACTATGTTGACGCTTCCTTGCAGCATGATGGTCTTATGCTGGAAGCACTTGAACATGACTCTCCCTCGAGACATGCTGGACGCAGCATGACTCTGCGAACATGACTCTCCCTCGAGACATGCTGGACGCAGCATGACTCTTCTTCGCAGCATGCTGAACGCATGCGGGACACAAGCATGCAAGGCGAGGCGTGTGTTTTCTCCCACTCATTCTCCTTCGGAGATCGCTAACCCTTTAGAGGATGTGGCTGCCCCACAGAGACTTTTACAGCCCCCTGGGTGGATCGCTGAGTCTCTCAAGGAATGCTAGCAATTGAGGCATTAAAACCTACGAAGCCAGCTTCCTTATCAGGTATGCCAGGATAGATCTCAGAGGAGGAAATGCAGAAAACTCTTCATGCAACAGATCTTAAGATTACTTGCAGTTCTGGCGGACTTATATCTGGAGGACTTTTTAGCAGGCTGTACCTCGGAGCCCGCCCTCGCAGTTTTTGAAGGGTAGACCCCAGTAATCTTCCTCTTTCAAGGAAACAGTGTTAGCCAGATCGGTCTAGAGGTCTTTTTCGACTCTGAACGATTGGATTCTCAAGAGAAAGAACAAGGAAGGACAACCTTTTCTTTTCCCCTTACGAGATTGGTTTCTAGATCCTGTGTGTGGTACAGGCCTGGGGAGGTTCTCAGCTTGGAAATTCCTACCTTCTCCCAAGAAGACTTCTCCTTTTCGTTGACACCTCACATAGTTCAGCCATGACTAAGGCTAAGGTGATACGGTCCACGTCGGAAATGGTTCACTTGCTGAAGGACATCTTCAGAACAAATGAGGTCTTCAGCTTGATGGACTGGACTCTAGGAGTCCTCGCAGACGTCACAGATGATTTTTGCCTGTCTAAATAAGCTGTGAGGAACGGGTCGGTCGAATTCACAACCCTTTTTCACAACAGGTTTTATTGAGAAAGAGCTATGCTGTTTTTCTTTTCCTGTCGTCAGGATTGACTCTCGCCCAGAGAGCAGAGCTCTTGTAAGCTCCCTTGGCCAAATTCCTCTTCCCTTCAGAGCTAGTGAAGGACTTATCGGTAGCTATTACGCACAAGCAACAAAAGATCTGCTTTCAAAGGACTGCGAGGAAGTGCTTCCGACTAACCTTTTAGCCAGGAAGGAGAAGGAAGCTCCTCCCATGCGTCAGCCCTTTCGTGGGAGAGCTTGTCTAGAAGAGACCAGAGAATGGCTGCTGGAGGTCAACCTCTTAACCCCAAACAGCAACCAAAACCCAAAAGTGATCTCAATCTCTAGACACAAGATTTCCACTACAGGCAACAGCTCTTGCAAGAGCAGGTTAACCAGATGCTGTCAAAAGCAGCAATAGAAGTGGTAGAAGTCCTCTCATCAGAGGTATTTTATAACAGACTTTTTCTAGTTCTGTAGAACTCGGGAGGTTGGAGACCTGGACGTAAGTCCTCTGAACAAGTTCATAAGCAAGTCAAGTTTTCCTTGGAGTCTTCTGCGTCAGTCCTAGTAGGCACCAGACAGGGAGACTGGGTGGTGTCGTTAGATCTGCAGGACGCGTATTTCCACATTCCGATACACCCGAACTACAGAAATTTTCTGAGATTCGTGGTCCAAGAAACTACTTATCAGCTTAAAGCACTCTGCTTTGGACTGAGCACAGCTCCCTATGTTTTCACCTGAGTGGTTGTCAATGTGGCTCGTTGGCTACATTTGAAGGGAGTGCGGATATCAATGTACCTGGACGGTTGGCTACTCAGAGCCAGGTCGCAAGAAAGTGTCTGGAGGGTCTTCAATTACAATGTCTTTGACGCTTATAAATAGTTGGGTCTAGTGGTGAACCTAGCAAAATTTCAACTGACTCCCTCGCAAACATCATCTTCCTGGGGATGAGGATTCAGTCAGTAGTTTCTTGGGCTTTTCCAGCCCCGGAACACATTCTAGATTGCCTAGAAAAGGTGCGACACTTCATGACATACGGTCCTGCTCGGTAGGAGAATGGATGAGTCCACTGGGTACCCTCTCATCGATCGAGCAGTTCGTATCCCTGGGGAGACTTCATTTACGGCCTCTTCAATTCCATCTTGCAAATTTTGGACGAGGTCAAGGTCTAAAAAAGTGGTTGCCGATTCCTCTGGGGATCATGAATCATTTGAGTTGGTGGCACAATGCCAACAAACTCCTGGACCTCGAACTTTATCAGAGGAACCCCGACCTAGTATTGTATTCCGACGCCTCAGACATGGGGTGGGGTGCAACACTGGGGAAGGCCGAGATATCGAGTCTGTGGGAAGAGTCTCAGAGGGAATGGCACCTAAACATCAAGGAGCTAGTGGCCATTCACCTAGCACTAATACACTTTCAGGAGGAAGTCCAAGGAAACTTAGTTCAGGTCAACGCAGACAACACCACAGCGTTGGCCTACATCAAGAAGAAGGGAGGCACTCGTTCAGACTCACTTTACGAAGCTGCGAGAGATCATCTACTGTGGGCGAAAGCGAGGGACATAACCCTGATAACTCGCTTCATAGAAGGGGAAAAAAACGTCAGGGCGGACCTTCTCAGCAGAGGAAGACAAGTTCTAATTACAGAATGGACTCTGCATCACGAGGTGTACACCAGCCTTTTGATGTTGTGGGGTCAACCCTCAATAGACCTCTTCTCTACACAGTTGACAAAGAGGTTGACAGTGTATTGCTCTCCAGTCCCAGACCAGGAAGCAGCTGCACTGGACGTTTTTTCTCTTGGACTGGGGGGACCTAAACGTGTACGCTTTTCCACCATTCAAGATCCTGGACAGAATCCTGAAAAAGTTCAAGGAATCGCACAACGTCCGCATGACCCTGATAGTTCCGTTTTGGCCCATGAGACCTTGGGATGCAGAGGTGATGGAGTGGCTGGTAGATACTCCCAGAACGTTACCAAGTCAGAGCGATCTACTCAAACAGCCACACATAGAGAGGTACCATCAGAATCTCCCCGCTCTCATTCTGACTGTTTTTTCTACTACCGAAAAGCTGGCAAGAGCGAAGGGCTTTTCAAGGAAGCTGCACGGGCTATCGCGAGAGCTAGAAGGACATCTACTCTTAGAGTTTATCAATCTAAGTGGGACTTGTTTAGAGAAAGGTGCAGGACTAACAAACTTTCCTCTACCAGTACCTCTATAGCCCAAATAACAGACTTTCTGTTGCATATGCGAACAAAAGAGAAGCTGGCTGTACCTACCATCAAGGGTTACCGCAGCATGTTAGCCTCCGTTTTTCGTCACAGACACATTGACGGGTTAGGTAACAAGGATCTCTCGGATCTCATTAGAACTTTTGAGACTGCTAAGAGAAAGGACAATCCAACCCCCTCTTGGAATCTGGATGAATTCCTGGCCTTTTTGACCTCAAGTAGGTTTGAACCCCTTGACAAGGATTCTTGGAAGGACCTTACCAAAAAGACTCTATTCCTAATTGCATTGGCTATAGCCAAAAGAATAGGAGAGTTACAAGCCATCAGCAAGAAGGTGGGCTTTAATGGAGGCAATGCAGTTTGCTCCCTTCACCTAGGCTTTTTCGCCAAAAACGAGAATCCTTATGGACCTTGGCCAAGATCTTTTACCATTCCAGAGCTATCTCACTTAATTGGACGGGAAAAGGAGAAAGGCCTTTGTCCTGTGAGAGCTCTAAAAAATTTTTATTTGCACGCGTTCAAACACCTGCGAGGACAAGTTGACAACCTCTGGTGCTCAGTTAAAAAGCCCTCTTTGCCTTTATCAAAGAATACCCTGGCATTTTTCATTAAGGATTTGATAAGGGACACTCACCAGAAGTGTGAAGTAGAAGTTTTCCCTATCCTCAAGGTAAAACCACATGAGGTTAGAGCTGTAGCAACTGCTATAGCTTACAAGCACAATAGGTCAATGAAGTCAATTTTGGAGGCTACTTTCTGGCAAAGTAAATCAATTTTCACAGACTGTTATCTCAAGGATGTCCAGACACAATATGAAGATTGTTGTTCCCTGGGTCCTTATGTTACCTCCAGCGTCGTAGTTGGAGAAGGGTCTGCTGCCTCTTCCCTATAACCTTTTTTATTATATACCCTTGCTTTTTTCTTGTACTTGTGTTCACAGGCTGTCTGTGAAGGTTGTTGCAGCCTTCCACAGTCTGGGATGCAAGTCAAGTTAGTGTTTTATGATATGTGTTTTTAACTCTGGAGTAGGTGGTCAGAATCATTATCCATGGCTATGCCAGGGTAGCAAGGGTGGAGGTCTAGCCACGCTAAGGGCGAGGACCTTGTGGCAGCCCCACAGAGACTTTTACGGCCCCCTGAGTGAATCGCTGAGTCTCTTAAGGAATGCAGGCAAATGAGGCAGAATAACTATGAAGCCAGCTTCCTTATCAGGTAAGAACTAGATTATTGGTACTACTAATTATTGTAGCTATAATTATACGAATTCCCGATGGTATGAGGTTTTCTACCCACCACCAATGATGTCAATCAGCTATATATAAGTAACTACCAGGGAAGTTACATATTTAAAAAT